>NC_134699.1:752761-840261 GCF_050947455.1 Rhinoderma darwinii | reverse complement strand
GCATTATGACCCTCCTGACTCCATCCACGGCAGCACTTCCCCATCTGTAACTTTCTTCATCCTGAGCGGCCCAGTTCATAAGATCACAGTGAAGTTGACACAGCAAAAGATTATCACAGAATTTATTTTAGATCAGGTATTTATTTTTACTGTCCAGTCTGGGAGGGGGAGGGGATATATTTGGGGAGAGGGATGTTACAAGGATGTCACATGATATCTAACGTCCGAGGTATAACACAGAGCTCTGCCACTAATACTCCATATAAGAACCGACCTTGATGTCACCCTGATCCATTCATTGCATTCACTTTTCTCTCCTTATCGCCCTAATGGTACCAAAATGTCGTCAGAGGAGCCACAAGTGGTTCTCTACGCTGCGGGAATGCCACGGGCTGCGACTCGCTCCTTCACCGCCGCTGCACTAAAGTATTCCCCTGGCCGGCCGCCAGCCCTAAAAGTCAAACATTACCTGCCAGAGTGCATTAGCGGGGTGTCAGTGATGTCCCAGGGCTCGCCGTCCCATAAACATCCAGTGAAATTATCTCTTGGCAAGAGGCTGGCGGCCCCGCGCTCCAGAGATGTCACTCAACTTTATGTGTGCGTGTGTTTTAATGGGCAAGGCAATGGCAAAATGCTCTGAACTCAATCAAAAAGCACTTCTCCAGAACTGGGATCAAGCTCAAAAAAGCAACAACTTCTCTCCCTTTTTATTAATTACGCTTTTGAAAGAATATTTGGAGTTCAAGCCGCGGTATAAATCCATGGGAAATCTTATCCTTGGCCTCCCCGCGCTGGCTGCTTTGTAGAACTTGGGGTAGTCATAAATTATAGTGTCCGCACTGAATTAATGGCAAGAAATTTACAGCCGGTCAGCGACAGCCACCCCTGCAGACTATGAACATATTACATAGAGTTACATGCTGCGTCCTGAGCCCTGCGACCACCCCGAGCGTCACGCCGTCCACAAGAGGCTTCAGCGCGCCAGGAATATGGAGGATTTTATCCTGGGATATCACAAATGGGGACATGAACTTATGGGGGCAATCCCACTGAACTGCTGAAAATAATAGGAAGACATCCAGCTCCTCTGCTCTGTGGGGCTATTACCAATCAGAACATTAATTACTTATTGATTGGTTATAATTGGCTAATTGTTTTTAGTGATGTTGGTACAGGGGGCGGGGCTGTGACTACCCCATTTACTTTTAGTGATGTTAGTACAGGGGGCGGGGTGGGGCTGTGACTACTTCATTTCTTTTTTAGTGATGCTGCTACTGGGGGCGGGGCTTTGACTACCCCAGTTACTTTTAGTGATGTTAGTACAGGGGGCGGGGCTGTGACAACCTCATTTATTTTTAGTGATGTTAGTACAGGGGGCGGGGCTGTGACTACCTCATTTATTTTTAGTGATGCTGCTTCAGGGGGCGGGGCTTTGACTGCCCCATTTATTTTTAGTGATGCTGCTACAGGGGGCGGGGCTTTGACTGCCCCATTTATTTTTAGTGATGTTGGTACAGGGGGCGGGGCTGTGACTACCTCATTTATTTTTAGTGATGTTGGTACAGGGGGCGGGGCTGTGACTACCTCATTTATTTTTAGAGCTGCTGGTATTACAGGTGAGGCAATGAATAACTCTCATGATGATGGGAATACTGGCTGGCTGTGAATACCTCATTCAATTTACAGAATGTAATGAGTGGAGTCATCCAAACCAAACGCTCTACACCAGATTTAGCTTTCAGATCACCTGTATAAGTAGTGCCGCCGTGATTGTGAAAGAAATCTATGTTGGAACAGACAATTTTTCTGGGGTGACTGTAGCTGGCGGACAGCCACAGAATGTATATTCGAGAGGCTCTGTGAAAATGAATGGAGGAGAAGTATCCCTTATGGCAGCCATATTGGTGGTGACCCTGCTTTCACAGATGAGGATTCAAGGACTTGTATTTACAGGGAAGAGATTACATTGAAGCCTTGTACACAGATCGTAGCGATCACTGATCCTTTATATGTGTGGCGTGAAATATTCTCTCGATCAATGATCTCCAATCTGAGACTCTGACTGATATCAAACTACAACTCCCAGCATGATAGCTGCAGATTAGCAGGGCTTGCTGGAGGTTGTAGTTTTACATCGGTCCGAGCCTCAGATTGGAGATCATTGATCGAGATTAAATCGTGTTCCACAACCGGCAGAACGAGTCTGAGGCTGGCGAGTTCCTAAGTAATTAAGTGCAATTAAAGGGACGGCGTTGTCTGTGATTTGCAGCACTTTCTATTTGTGCAGGTAAAACCACGAGGAGGAGGAGGGGGGGGGGGTTCAGTGCTCAGAAAGCTGCTGATTGTCTCTTAATCCGTCTCTAACCCTTGGCTGACATCTCCGGGAGATAAGCTCCTCAGAATAGCGGTCTGATTTAATAAATACACATAATTAATACCTTCATCCTTGTGGCAGTGTCATTATTTGCGCACATTCTCTACAGGTAGTTGGCAGCAGAATAGACGTGGGGCCGGCTCGCATGAAATGCTGACAAAAGCCTCTAACGTGTGGACTCGTATCCGCATTGTCCTCGCCTCTTGAATGTCAGAGTAATTGGGACATAAGTAAACAGGAGAGAATTCAGACACCGAGACGCAGGTTTACTGGAAGCCGCGCAAGTCTGAACATTGGGTGAGAGGCGTTCCTGTGTCAGAAGTGGGGGCCACAGGCCACGTTGATGTATACACGTCTCTCCTCGTACATTATACACATATAATATACCTCCGCCATCATCAGCGACATGGCATCGCGTTGTTTTGCGAAACTCTTTTCCTGTCCCTGCCAAGTATCCTGAGATGTGGGCAATTTATTACCTGTCCATCCTTGTAACTGTCCCGCTGTATGGAGCCAATGCCAGAGACGGCTGTAATAAGATGTATACGTGGAGCGAGAGAGCAAGAAATATGAAAGTGTCAGACTTCAATGATCTGTCCAAGTGATGTAATAACCTGCAGATCTGAGGGGTCCGAACAATGAGAGCGGCACAGGAGGAGCGCGCAGGACCCTCCATCCCCCAGAACCTGCAGTCTCCGTACCTCCTCCATCTGCGGAGACCACAAGCATCCTTCTCTAATTAACATTCACTCTGCCAAGAATGCGTAATAATTAGGTTACCGTGCAGTAAAGACGCCGCCACAGAGGTTGATTAAAACACACGAAGACCCTCCTCTGGTGACCCCCCAGGCCACTGGGTGCAGCTCGTCTGTGGACCACTCACGCCGAGGAGTCAATATACTGCGGCCACACAGGGAGCTGAGACCCAACAACTAATACAAGCCGCAGCAACAACCCCCAAAAAAAGATGACCCGTTCACCAGTGGCGGTTCCGTTACTCAGTTTCATTTCCCACAGTGGCTCCTGTATATTATTTATTTCTCAGTCGTCTTCATGATGGGGGCCACTTGGTCTATCGTTTACGTCTTTTGTTTGGATATGTTTATCATGGCTTCTGTGTTTTCTTATTGGGAGAAAGGGACAAAAAGATGCAGCAAATCATAATCACGTCCTGCAGCTTCAGATGTGAGATCTCTAAACCTCCCATTCACTTTATAGCAAAAAGTAAAACTGTGAGGAGTAATGTCCCCCCTGACCGGTCTCCGTCTCTCCCCAGGACACGACCACATCAGTACGGATAGGTCTCATGATGGAGGAAATGATCTTCAACCTCGCTGACACTCATCTGTTCTTCAACGACCTGGAGGTGAGTGCCCCCATACAAGGTTATTACACATGACACCCACCGATCCGAGGCGTCGCCTGCGTAGGGGGCGGAGCTTATTAACTGTAATCAGGAGAGATCGCCATACTGAGCCCATAATGTTCCCCCCCCCCCCTCTCTGCTCCAAATAAATTATTTCTCACCAGTATAAATGTTTTCTAAGGTGGAGGGGCAGAGAAAACACTGAAACATTGTAACAAACTATCATAAAGCTTTGTGTCGCTGTCCATGTGTTTGCAATGTCTAGGCTGGATACAATTGTCTCCACATCTCAGGAGAACAGAACTTGCTATGTACGGGTTTGCAGTCTATGAATGTTAACTAGTGTTCAGATTCACTGACAGCAAACACATCTTGGTAATGGTGAGGAATTGTAACACAAAGTCTATTAGAGAATTGCAGAAATTTTCATTTATACACATAAAACCGGAAAAACCCCTATAATGCCGGCTGCACTGTGAAGAATGGAGGTTCTCACGTCTACGTCCGTGGTCTTGTACACATCTCTACTATGATTGTGTTATATCTTTTTATAAACCTCTGCTGCTTACTAGCCGTCCCCATGTTTTATAGTGTGTGATATATGAGCATAGACGAGAGGAGTAAATGTATTCATGGGCGCAGTGCGTTCAGAAAGTGTTCACCCGCTTGATTTTTGTCCTTTTCCGTTGCATTACAACCTGGAATAAAAAGGGTGTTTTACGTTTGGATTGTTTTGCCAGGTCCATTACATAAAATCAAATTATTACAGTGGAATGAAAAGAAAACAACCTTGATAAAAAGAAAAAACAAAACTAAAAAGTTGTGGGTGTATATGTATTCTCCCCCTTTGTGTAGTGTACGTATTATACTGATCCTATATACAGACACTACATCTCCTCTGTGTACATCTTATACTGATCCTATATACAGATACTACATCTCCTCTGTGTACATCTTATACTGATCCTATATACAGACACTACATCTTATACTGATCCTATATACAGATACTACATCTCCTCTGTGTACATCTTATACTGATCCTATATACAGATACTACATCTCCTCTGTGTACATCTTATACTGATCCTATATACAGACACTACATCTCCTCTGTGTACATCTTATACTGATCCTATATACAGACACTACATCTCCTCTGTGTACATCTTATACTGATCCTATATACAGACACTACATCTCCTCTGTGTACATCTTATACTGATCCTATATACAGACACTACATCTCCTCTGTATACATCTTATACTGATCCTATATACAGATACTACATCTCCTCTGTGTACATCTTATACTGATCCTATATACAGACACTACATCTCCTCTGTGTACATCTTATACTGATCCTATATACAGACACTACATCTCCCCTGTGTACATCTTATACTGATCCTATATACAGACACTACATCTCCTCTGTGTACATCTTATACTGATCCTATATACAGACATTACATCTCCTCTGTGTACATCTTATACTGATCCTATATACAGACACTACATCTCCTCTGTGTACATCTTATACTGATCCTATATACAGACACTACATCTCCTCTGTGTACATCTTATACTGATCCTATATACAGACACTACATCTCCTCTGTGTACATCTTATACTGATCCTATATACAGACACTACATCTCCTCTGTGTACATCTTATACTGATCCTATATACAGATACTACATCTCCTCTGTATACATCTTATACTGATCCTATATACAGACACTACATCTCCTCTGTGTACATCTTATATTGATCCTATATACAGACACTTCATCTCCTCTGTATACATCTTATACTGATCCTATATACAGACACTACATCTCCTCTGTATACATCTTATACTGATCCTATATACAGATACTACATCTCCTCTGTGTACATCTTATACTGATCCTATATACAGATACTACATCTCCTCTGTATACATCTTATACTGATCCTATATACAGACACTACATCTCCTCTGTGTACATCTTATATTGATCCTATATACAGACACTTCATCTCCTCTGTATACATCTTATACTGATCCTATATACAGACACTACATCTCCTCTGTGTACATCTTATACTGATCCTATATACAGACACTACATCTCCTCTGTGTACGTCTTATACTGATCCTATATACAGACACTACATCTCCTCTGTATACATCTTATACTGATCCTATATACAGATACTACATCTCCTGTGTACATCTTATACTGATCCTATATACAGATACTACATCTCCTCTGTGTACATCTTATACTGATCCTATATACAGATACTCCATCTCCTCTGTGTACATCTTATACTGATCCTATATACAGACACTACATCTCCTCTGTGTACATCTTATACTGATCCTATATACAGACACTACATCTCCTCTGTACATCTTATACTGATCCTATATACAGACACTACATCTCCCCTGTATACATCTTATACTGATCCTATATACAGACACTACATCTCCTCTGTGTACATCTTATACTGATCCTATATACAGACACTACATCTCCTCTGTGTACATCTTATACTGATCCTAAATACAGATACTACATCTCCTCTGTGTACATCTTATACTGATCCTATATACAGACACTACATCTCCTCTGTGTACATCTTATACTGATCCTATATACAGACACTACATCTCCTCTGTGTACATCTTATACTGATCCTATATACAGACACTACATCTCCTCTGTGTACATCTTATACTGATCCTATATACAGATACTACATCTCCTCTGTGTACATCTTATACTGATCCTATATACAGACACTACATCTCCTCTGTGTACATCTTATACTGATCCTATATACAGACACTACATCTCCTCTGTGTACATCTTATACTGATCCTATATACAGACACTACATTTCCTCTGTGTACATCTTATACTGATCCTATATACAGACACTACATCTCCTCTGTGTACATCTTATACTGATCCTATATACAGATACTACATCTCCTCTGTATACATTATACTGATCCTATATACAGACACTACATCTTATACTGATCCTATATACAGACACTACATCTCCTCTGTGTACATCTTATACTGATCCTATATACAGACACTACATCTCCTCTGTGTACATCTTATACTGATCCTATATACAGATATTACATCTCCTCTGTGTACATCTTATACTGATCCTATATACAGATACTACATCTCCTCTGTGTACATCTTATACTGATCCTATATACAGACACTACATCTCCTCTGTGTACATCTTATACTGATCCTATATACAGATACTACATCTCCTCTGTATACATTATACTGATCCTATATACAGACACTACATCTTATACTGATCCTATATACAGACACTACATCTCCTCTGTGTACATCTTATACTGATCCTATATACAGACACTACATCTCCTCTGTATACATCTTATACTGATCCTATATACAGATATTACATCTCCTCTGTGTACATCTTATACTGATCCTATATACAGACACTACATCTCCTCTGTGTACATCTTATACTGATCCTATATACAGATACTACATCTCCTCTGTATACATCTTATACTGATCCTATATACAGATACTACATCTCCTCTGTGTACATCTTATACTGATCCTATATACAGACACTACATCTCCTCTGTGTACATCTTATACTGATCCTATATACAGACACTACATCTCCTCTGTACATCTTATACTGATCCTATATACAGACACTACATCTCCTCTGTGTACATCTTATACTGATCCTATATACAGACACTACATCTCCTCTGTGTACATCTTATACTGATCCTATATACAGACACTACATCTCCTCTGTGTACATCTTATACTGATCCTATATACAGACACTACATCTCCTCTGTGTACATCTTATACTGATCCTATATACAGACACTACATCTCCTCTGTGTACATCTTATACTGATCCTATATACAGACACTGCATCTCCTCTGTACATCTTATACTGATCCTATATACAGATACTACATCTCCCCTGTATACATCTTATACTGATCCTATATACAGATACTACATCTCCCCTGTGTACATCTTATACTGATCCTATATACAGATACTACATCTCCTCTGTGTACATCTTATACTGATCCTATATACAGACACTGCATCTCCTCTGTACATCTTATACTGATCCTATATACAGATACTACATCTCCCCTGTATACATCTTATACTGATCCTATATACAGATACTACATCTCCCCTGTGTACATCTTATACTGATCCTATATACAGACACTACATCTCCTCTGTGTACAGTCAGCCAAGCCAGGGTCAATATGAAGCAGAGGTCAATTGTAACAGCAGAGCCAGGAAACAAGAGAATCACAGACAAAGGACAAGCAGCAAATTAAGGTATAAGTAGACCAAGGGCGGGAGCTAGAACCGTCTGGCCAGGCTGCGATAGGCTCTCCCACTCCTCAGCCTACCAGCCTGAGTGGTAGCAGATAGTCACTCTAGCAGACCTAGGAACAGATGCAGGCTGATTAACCACGGGCGTCGACACAGAAGCTGTGTCAGGCAAATCCTTCACAGTACCCCCCCCTTTTATGAGGGGCCACTGGAGCCTTACTAGGTGGACCTGGCTTGTTGGGGAACCGAAGATGGAACTTCCTGAGCAATAACCCGGTGTGAACATCCCGGGCGGGTACCCAAGTCCTCTCCTCAGGCCCGTATCCTCTCCAATGGACCAGGTACTAGAGGGAGCCTTGGGCCATCCTGCTGTCCACAATCTTGGCCACCTCAAATTCTACCCCTTCAGGCGTAAGAACGGACCAGAGGTTTTCTCGAGGTAGCCAAGGACGGGGAGCAGCGTTTCAGGAGGGAGGCATGGAACACGTGTATTTGAAAAGATGGGGGTAACTCCAGCTGGAAGGAGACAGGGTTAAGGTCCTCAATGACCTTGTACGGCCCTATATACCGGAGAGCAAACTTTTTGGACGAAACTTTAAGGCGCAAATTTCTTGAAGACAGCCACACCAGATCCCCGACCACAAACAAGGGGTTAGCAAAACGTCTTTTATCTGCTAGGTTCTTCTGAACCTGGGCCGAGACTGTGCACAGTTCCCGATGAACGACATCTACCTCGGGATTGTTGGAACCACCAAGTGAAATGGAGGAGAACCGTGGATTAAATCCAAAATTACAGAAAAAGAGGTAGACCCCTGACGAGTTACTGACCCGGTTATTGAGGGAAAATTCGGCGAGAAATGAAGGAGACCCAATCATATTGACAGTCAGAGATAAAACACCTTAAATATTGTTCTAGAGACTGATTAGTCCTCTCGGTTTGGCCATTAGTTTCAGGATGGAAGGCCGAGGAGAAGGACAGATGAATCTCCAACTTCTTACAGAAAGCCCTCCAAAACAATGAAACAAATTGTACCCCTCTGTCAGAAACAATATTGACCGGAACCCCATGGAGACGCAGGATGTGTTTGACAAACAAGGTAGCTAACGTCTTGGCATTGGGTAGTTTCTTGAGGGGCACAAAGTGGGACTTCTTGCTGAAGCGGTCTACTACAACCCACACCACCGACTTGCCTTGAGATGGAGGCAAATCGGTCATAAAATCCATGGAGATATGGGTCCAAGTTCTCTGGGGAATGGGCAAAGAACATAGTAAGCCCGCTGGTCGGGACCTGGGAGTCTTGGACCTAGCACAAATTTCACAAGCGGCGACGTAGGCCTTAACGTCTTTAGTCAACCCAGGCCACCAATAGGTTCTAGAAATTAGGTGCTTGGTAGCCAGAATGCCTGGATGGCCAGATAGTGCAGAGTCATGATTCTCCCTGAATACCCTTAGCCGGAATTGCAGGGGAACAAACAGCTTGTTCTCAGGAAGGTTCTCGGGAGATGAACCTTGATCAGCCGCAATTTCGGGGACCAAGTCAGAATCAATAGAGGATATGATTATACCTGGGGGCAAAACACAAGCAGGATCCTCCGGTGGAGGAGGGCTGGCCATGAAGCTACGCGACAGCGCATCAGCTTTAATATTTTTAGACCCAGCCTTATAGGTGACCACAAAGTTGAATCTAGTAAAAAACAACGCCCATCGAGCTTGTCTCGGGTTTAGCCTCCGGGCAGATTCTAGAAAAACCAGATTCTTGTGGTCGGTAAGGACCGTTACCTGGTGCCTAGCCCCCTCCAGGAAGTGGCGCCACTCTTCAAATGCCCATTTAATGGCTAAGAGTTTGCGGTTGCCAATATCATAGTTACTCTCAGTGGGCGAGAACTTCCTGGAGAAGTAGGCACAGGGACGGAGATGGGTGAGGGACCTGGGACAAGACAGCACCTACTCCCACCTCGGAGGCGTCAACCTCCAGGATGAATGGCTCCATTTGGTTACGCTGAACCAGCACCGGGGCCGAGATAAAGCACCTCTTAAGGATCTCAAAAGCCTGGACCGCCTCCGGAGGCCAGTGGAGGAGATCAGCACCTTTGCGAGTAAGGTCCGTAAGAGGCTTAGCGATGACCGAGAAGTTAGCAATAAATCTCCTGTAATAATTAGCAAACCCCAGGAAGCACTGTAAAGCCTTCAGGGAGGCAGGTTGGACCCATTCAGTAACAGCCTCAACCTTGGCAGGGTCCATGCGGAATTCATTAGGAGTGAGGATTTGACCCAAAAATGGTATCTCCTGCACCCCAAACACACATTTTTCGGTTTTAGCAAAGAGTTTGTTTTCCCAAAGGGCCTAGAGCACCTTCCTGACATGCTCAATGTGGGAGGACCAGTCCTTGGAAAACACAAGTATGTCATAAAGGTACACAACAAGAAATACCCCCAGGTAGTCTCTTAAAATCTCATTTATGAAATTCTGGAAGACCGCAGGAGCATTACACAACCCAAAGGGCATGACAAGGTATTCGAAATGACCTTCGGGCGTGTTAAACGCAGTCTTCCACTTATACCCTTCTCTGATTCGGATAAGGTTGTAAGCCCCCCGAAGATCAAACTTAGAGAACCATTGGGCCCCCTGAACCTGATTGAAGAGATCAGGAATCAGAGGAAGGGGATACTGGTTCCTTACAGTGACCTTATTCAGGTTACGGTAATCGATGCACGGCCTAAGACCACCATCCTTCTTCCCTGCGAAGAAGAAGCCAGCACCTACCGGAGAAGTAGAGGGACGAATGTAACCCTTGGCCAGGCATTCCTGGATATACTCTCTCATGGCTTCCCGTTCGGGACAAGAGAGATTAAATATCCTACCCTTAGGAAGCTTAGCTCCTGGTACCAAATCGATTGCGCAATCGTATTCTCTGTGAGGAGGTAACATTTCGAAGCTTATTTAGAAAAAACATCAGCGAAATCCTGAATAAACTCAGGTAGTGTGTTCACCTCCTCAGCGAGAGAAAGCAAATTACACCGTGTTCCAAATTATTATGCACATTGGATTTAAGTGTCATAAATATTTAATTATTAGTTTTTCAATTAAACTCATGGATGGTCTTGTGTCTTAGGGCTCTTTGGATCATTGTAATCAATCTCAGACACCTGTGATAATTCGTTTGCCAGGTGTGCTCAATCAAAGGAAAACTACTTAAGAAGGACGTTCCACATTATTAAGCAGCCACAGGATTCAAGCAATATGGGAAAGAAAAAGGATCTCTCTGCTGCCGAAAAGCGTGAAATAGTGCAATACCTTGGACAAGGTATGAAAACATTGGATATTTCAAGAAAACTTAAGCATTATCATCGTACTGTGAAAAGATTTGTGGCTGATTCGGAGCACAGACGGGTTTGTTCAGATAAAGGCATAATGAGGAAGGTTTCTGCCAGACAAATTAATAGGATTAGGAGAGCAGCTGCTAAAATGCTATTGCAAAGCAGCAAACAGGTATTTGAAGCCGCCGGAGTCCCGCGAACCTCAAGGTGTAGGATCCTCCAGAGGTTTGCAAGTGTGCATAAAGCTATTATACGGCCACCCTTAAACAATGCTCACAAGCAGAAACGGTTGCAGTGGGCTCAGAAATACATGAAGACTAATTTTCAAACCGTGTTGTTTACGGATGAGTGCCGTGCAACCCTGGATGGTCCAGATGGATGGAGTAGTGGATGGTTGGTGAATGGCCACCATGTCCCAACAAGGCTGCGACGTCAGCAAGGAGGTGGTGGAGTCATGTTTTGGGCTGAAATCATGGGGAGAGAGCTGGTAGGCCCCTTTAGGGTCCCTGACGGTGTGAAAATGACCTCTGCAAAGAATACCTCTGTCATTGGCTGCTATGGGCATAAAAGGAGAGAAACTCATGGTGTGGCCCCCATGTTCCCCTGACCTCAACCCTATTGAGAACCTTTGGAGCATCCTCAAGCAAAATATCTATGAGGGTGGGAGGCAGTTCACATCAAAACAGAAGCTCTGGGAGGCGATTCTGACATCCTGCAAAGATATTCAAGCAGAAACTGTCCAAATACTCACAAATTCAATGGATGCAAGAATTGTGCAGGTGATATCAGAGAAGGGTCCTGTGTAACATGTAACTTGGCCTGGTAAGTTTTGTTTTTATTGAAAGAGCTTTTGATTGCTGTAAATTCAACAAATTACCATTTTAGTTCTCTTTACAACCTTTAAAATGTTTTGATCTCTGTTGTGCAGAATAATTTGAAACAAAGAAAATCTGTTATCATTGGGAGATTTGTTCATTAAAATTTGCATTATACTCCAGCGGTTGATGCTGAAGATTATACTGACTGTCATTTGCATCGACTATTTAGGAAAATCAGCGAAAAATAACATTTGCATAATAATTTGAAATGCGGTGTAATAGAAAAACATGACGTCAAGCATTCATTACCCCATTTGGTACGATCCCCAGTATTCCAGTTAAACGTGGGATTATGCATCTGCAACCAGGGAAGGCCTAAAACCAAATCGGACGATAATCCCTGCATCACCAGTACAGAGCACTGCTCCAAATGCATGGAGCCAACAAGGAGTTCAAAAACAGGGGTATGCTGCATAAAATAACCATTAGCAAGAGGAGTGGAGTCGATACCCACTACCGGGACAGGTTTAGGCAAATCAAATAATGGCATAGCAAGAGACATAGCAAATTCCACAGACATGATATTAGCAGAAGACCCTGAATCCACGAAGGCATTGCCGGTAGCAGACCTACCACCAAAAGAGACCTGAAAGGGAAGCAAGATCTTATTAGGTTTCATGTATACGGAAAATACCTGTGCGCCCAAGCGACCTCCCCGATGGTCACTTAGGCGCGGGAGATTTCCGGCTGTTTATTCTTACGTCTAGGACAGTTGTTCACTTGATGCTTGTCATCCCCACAGTAGAAGCAGAGACCATTCTTCCTGCGGAACTCTCTACGTTGTTGGGGAGACACGGAGGCCCCGAGTTGCATAGGTTCATCCGAGTTTTCCGTGGAAGAACGAAGCAACGGAGCCTCGGAAGCCATCATAGGGGAGCCAGAAGAGAAGGCACAAAAATGTTCAAGTCGTCGTTCCCTGAGACGTCGGTCAAGACGTACCGCTAAAGCCATAACCTGATCTAGAGAGTCAGAAGAGGAATAACTAACAGGTCTTTCAGAGCGTTCGACAGACCCAATCTAAACTGGCACCTCAAGGCAGGGTCATTCCACCGAGAAGCTACACACCACTTCCTAAAGTCAGAACAGTACTCCTCAACGGGTCTCTTACCCTGACGTAAGGTCACCAGCTGACTCTCGGCAAAGGCAGTCTTGTCAGTCTCGTCATAGATGAGTCCGAGAGCCAAAAAGAAACGGTCAACAGAAGAGAGTTCAGGGGCCAAGGAGAAGGCCTATTCCTGGGGCCCGTCCTGGAGCCGGGACATAATTATACCCACTCACTGGCTCTCAGAACCTGAGGAGTGGGGCCTCAAACGGAAATAGAGCCTACAACTTCCCCGAAAGGAGAAAAAAAGTCTTCCGGTCCCCTGAGAACCAGTCAGGCAACTTGAGGTGGCGTTCAAGAGGTGGGGTGGAGGGCACTACCTGGGTGGCATCACGCTGGTTGCACCTCTGAGCCAGGTCTTGGACCTGTAGGGAGAGACCCTGCATTTGCTGAGTCAGGGCCTCAAGGGGATCCATAGTGTGTCAGGGACCAGGGTAGAAAAGGTATATGGGCCTGTGATTATGTAATGTCAGGATAGGGAGACAGACAGGTGAGCCCTAATCTACCCGCCACTCAGTCCCTGCCTACTTGCACAGCCCGTCCTAGGCGACGGCGTACAACTGTGCGACGGTCCCTACGCTCAATATGTGCACGACAGACAAACAAGACAAGGGTACACAGAAGCAATGGGAAGTGGGGAAGTTGCCCACTGCAACACCGTGAGCAACAGCGTAGTGGACGAGCCGAGTCAAACCAGGAGTGTTCGTGGTAACAAATGCAGAGCAGGAGAATAGTCAGTCAAGCCAGGGTCAATATGAAGCAGAGGTCAATAGTAATAGCAGGAACAGTAGAGCCAGGAAACAAGTGAATAACAGGCAAAGGACATGCAGCAAATGAAGGTATAAGTAGACCAAGGGCGGGAGCTAGAACCGTCTGGCCAGGCTGCGATAGGCTCTCCCACTCCTCAGCCTACCAGCCTGAGTGGTAGCAGATCGAGTCACTCTAGCAGACCTAGGAACAGATGGAGACTGATTAACCACGGGCGTCGACACAGAAGCTGTGTCAGTCAAATCCTTCACAATCAGTATAGTATGTGCACAGGAGATGTAGTATCTGTATATAGGATCAGTATAAGATGTACACAGAGGAGATGTAGCATCTGTATATAGGATCGTATATAGGATAGAGTGTGCAGCACTGACAGCAGCTAATATCCAGAGTAAACGCCGTGTGCAGCGCTGACAGCAGTAGACGGGCGGGGAGTGATCAATAAGGTGCTGGTTGGTGGTCTCCGGTATCTGGCGCCGCGGTGACTGCAGAACATCCCACATTTGATGGGGGGTGCGTGGGGGGAGGATCCATAGAGCCAACCAGATGATCGAGGTCCCACAGATGCTCAATTGGGTTCAGGTCTGGAGAATTAGGGGGCAGGGAAGTACTTGGAGGTCTTGGTCGTGCTCTTCCAACCACTGTCGGACATTTCTAGCGTGTGACGTGTCGCATTGTCTTGCTGGAAGATTCCATCTGCCCCAGGGAAGACAATCAGCGTGTAGGGGGGAGGGGTGACATGATCTGCAATGATGGATTCACACCCAAATCGCTTCAGAGCCGTCCACATGCATGAGTGACCCAGAGAACGCCATGAAATAATCCCCGCTGCAGCTTTGTTACATAAGAGCGGTGACCGTCCCTCTTCTCCGGAGCCCCATACGCAGTAGGTTCGCTGAACGGTTGTATTAGACACACGTCTGGTCGCCCCTGGTAGGTTTTCACGGTGAGCTGCTCTGCTGTAGCGTGTCGTTCGGCCCTCGCGCACCTTCGTAGCAGACGTTCACCTCTCATGGCACGTGGTGCTCCGCAGTTTCCACGTCTGTTATTCCCAATGGGGCCACGATGCACGGTCACCACAGCAGCACGCGAACAGTTCACAAACCGCGCTGTGTGAGAAACGCCAACACCCTGGGCCCGAAATCCGATAAGCAGCCCTTATTACAGCTCTGATAAATCTGATGGTAGATCTGCCCAGAGCTCCGAATAAGCAGCATTACATCTTTAACAAGTTTCCTGATCATCGGTGATAAATGGGGTTAAAATGTGTTCATGTTTAACTTATTCCAATATTCTCCTGATCTCAAAAAATCTCAGCGCTCTGGTCATATGTGTTGTGCGCCTCCAGCCATCTGCATGTGACACAGACGGATTATACAGCCCGCGGACACGGGGGGAGGAACGTCTGTTACTGTTCATCTAATTGTGGGAAATGAAGGTTAATGACTTGTACAGGTGAAAAGTCTTAGTCTGCTCCATCTGCGCAGACACTGGGATTCACCGGCCAATTAACCTGATGTTTACCCAGCGTTGAAATAACACGGCCACAATCCGTCCTTCCTGTCCATTTCCACCAAATCGTTTCCTAATTTTCTCTCTTTTTGGTAATTACGCTGCACGATCCGGTCAGTGACAGCGTTCATTGTGGAATCATCGCTCCCCAGCGGTAATAGAAGCAATCTACAATAGGGACATAGTAAAAAGAATAAATATATAGAGGTGGACTGAGCAGGTATCCTGTGCCGGTCATAGTGACTCCGTAGACAGATCTGTATTATATTCCCGGTGCTGCTTATCCGTGGCATGAATACAGAAGATGTGCCGCTATATAATACACACATGCCGGTGGGGTTTCCTGTGCTTGGTAGACATGGGATGAACTCACGGTCCATATACAGAGATTACACTCCGAGTTCATTCCTTGTCAGGAGATCACTAGACACGCTGATCGACACCGCTATCCTCTTCATTCCATGTCAAGCAATCATATATATATACTATGTGACCTCCCTGTATATTTACACCAGGTGGTGATCACGTTCATTCTTATTACTATGTCCCTATAAAATCTATCCTAAAACTCAGGTGTAGGACAAGCCCCATGTCATCGCTCTACATGAGAGGCGGCTGTAATCCGGGGGGAGGGTCTGGCTATAGATTGTAATGATGACAGCGCACAATCTGCTTCTGTAGTGACAGTCGGCTCTGGGGCTGCAGTCACAGCGTGGCAACTTATGTATCCGCTCGTGACGTCAGAGTGCGCCACATATGACAGGTGGAGATCTGCAGGACGACTCTTAGGCCCTCAAAAGTCCGTCTGGATTTCAAATAACACCGTGGAAAATGCTTTCTCTGCCTCCCATTGATGTCAATGGGAGGTCAGAGACGTAAACGCCTGAAGATAGGGCATGGCGCTTTTTTTTCCCACTAGTGGTTTTTATGGGGAAAAACGCTTCCGCCTCCCATTAATATAAATGGGAGGCGTTTTCAGCCGTTTTTTTTGGCGCGTTTTCCCGACGTCAAAAACGTGCCCAAAAACTCTGTGTCCACTTCCCCTTATACTGTATCCTCCTCACCCCCATTACCTGCCACAGATATCTCACGGTGACCAAACTTAAAGGCTTTGTACCCTATGCACAGTCCCTCTTATCGGCATTATTAGGGGGTTCCCTCATCAGGACCCCCATCTATTAGCCAGAAGTGAGAGCCACTAGGAAGAGCTGCTCCGTATTTTCCAGACTCCTGTTGATTTCAGTTTTTGCTGCGGCCTCCCCTTATGGCGCAATTACACGGAATACTTCTCCCCGCTGATGCTCCAGGTTGTGTGCAGCTCGTCTGTATTTCCACCCGCGTCTCCGATGAGTTACGTGTCCTTGTCCCTCTTAGTCTTTAGATCAGGCCTGACAACTTCCCCGCAACGCAACGATCAGCGGCCCACGAGACGCCATGAAGCGACGACCTCCCAGAATCTTCACCCTGATTTGTTTCCTTTCGGTCTATTATACTCGTTATTAATTAAAAGTCACGTTTCATTCCGCATAATATTCACCCTCTTGCTACTTTGTTGACATTTGGTCTGTACCCCAAACAGTTTCATTATTGGTCGTTTGCCGTTGGATATTAATCACATTTTCTACTTGAACAGCCCGGGCGCTGGTAGAAAATAAACTTTACCCCTTTAGGAGTTTTGGCCTGGTTTAGAGCTGTAGCTTTGTTACATGGTGCCAGCGTGTACTCCACAATCTTACCAGTCAGCCTGAGGTCAGTATCATCCGCTGCAGCCAGAGACATCTGTGTGAGGCGTGAGCGCCACCGTGTGGTAAGACGTAGAGGGGCGAGCTCCTGTAAGACGACATTATCCAGACATCTGCCCCGCAGACATATCCCTCTGCCAAGTACCTGCATCACACGAGGCGGAGAGCGGATCCACAGATGTGTGGGCTGAGGCTGTAACAACGTGTGGAAATAGGATTTCCAGCGGATTGAGGGATCGCGCCAATTAACAAGTGTGAGGTGAAATAATTACACATGAGGTCGGCCGGAGACGAAGAAAGTTGTTCTCTTAAAGGGCCAGTGTTCATTGAATGAGGTTTAATCGCTCATTGTCTCCTCTTCCTCCTGCCGGGATGTGTATCTGGGTCACCTGCACGGCTCCGGTCTTTACCATATTTTGCGGGGTGCATTGTAGGCCACCCTGGCATGGAGTAAACCAGTGCTGCATGTTCCCACATCTAATGTGATTGCAGGGAAGAGCGGATCAGCAGGGAGTTAATGTTCATTAAACAAACCACTGAGAGCGGGCGTAATTCAATAACGACTGGCACATTCAATGATGGAGGGGAACAGGTGTGCACTCCTCCCCACAGCGCCATCCAGAGGACACATTTATGTCAGGATTGGCTACTTTGCTCAGTTTTGCACAGTGCAAGAATTTAATGGATTAATGTACCGCCATTCTGTTCTGTGAAAGTGAAGCGCTTCATGTAACGCACGGATCGATGATGCTCGATGGAAAATAAGCAAAACCGGGACTAAACTTCAATCGGAGCTTTGTTCTTCCTGACAACATGGGAAACAGTGCCACCTGGTGGTGAGATTCTCATGTAATACAGTCTCCGATGATGCTCTGACATAGTAATGGTGACCGCTCGCCCCGGCCTCAGTACATGAAGCGGATCCACTGCTTTCTAACAGACTTAGGGGGAATTTATTTTTCTTTTTGTCAGTTTTTTGGCATAAAAAAAAATGTGCAAATGGCTCAAAAGTCGTAATTTTGACATTTAAAACATTTGCCCAAATGTGGGCGGGGCCTTATACGGCCCGACATTTATTGTCATCTGTGCCAGAAACGGATGCAATTCTACTCGTTACTGTAGTGTCGCTGCAGAATTTACTTTGACCGTTAACGTTGGACATTTGTCTGAGTTCCAAATGAATGAACTCCCTCTCGCTGGTGGATCTGAGGCCGGCCGGAGGCCATGACACGCAGCGTCAGTGTTCAAACAGTCTCTGCCCCCAGGGGGCGCTACCCTCTTTATAGGAAAACGAGAGTGGGCGGTCCCCTGCACATAAACATTCTACATATGGTAACGGTTCACACATATAAAGATACTCAAATGTTTTTGACACTGGACTGGATTTGACTTTCTGGCGCACGGATGACGAGAATTGTGCGTCATTTAATAAGAGGTGTGCGCATCTTACTCCAGCGTTGTTTAGATTAATTATGGCGTATAAAACGCCAGTCTTAATAATTTCCCCCCTTTTTAGAGTTTTATTACTTCACCAATTAAGATCTCTGCTGGCTGTCCGTGAATGGAAACATTCATAGTTTACATTCAGAAACCCTGTCTCCAGCTCCATGTCGGTGCGGTGATGGATGATGGGAGTGCGCCTTCATCATTGTCTTATGTCTCCATCTGCTGATGTCATTCTTGCCAACTCCTCAGGATTTTTGCTTGACGTCGCGGTTTGTTACTGCCCCTCCCCACTACATTACACTGCAGAGGGACGACCGTCCACCCTGTGTGACCGCAGTCATGTTTAGCTTGGTAACGGGAGGGAGCCAGACAGTCGGTTATGAGGCAGCGTCTCCCCAAAATATCAGTGTTTTTTTAACCCGGAAAATTGGAAAAACAGATCCTTGTCCACACAAATACCTATCCCCCTACATAGTGCAGCCAGGAGGATGGAGCCCCGCACTGTGCATTATGCTGATCTCAGGGGCCACAGCTCAGACACCTAACATGGGGGCACTGGATCCCCCCCCCGCTATACACTGCATCATGAGGGCACTGGATCCCCCGCTATACACTGCATCATGAGGGCACTGGATCCCCCGCTATACCCTGCATCATGAGGGCACTGGATCCCCCGCTATACACTGCATCATGAGGGCAATGGATCCCCCGCTATACCCTGCATCATGAGGGCACTGGATCCCCCGCTATACACTGCATCATGAGGGCACTGGATCCCCCGCTATACACTGCATCATGAGGGCACTGGATCCCCCGCTTTACCCTGCATCATGAGGGCACTGGATCCCCCGCTATACACTACATCATGAGGGCACTGGATCCCCCGCTATACACTGCATCATGAGGGCACTGGATCCCCCACTATACACTGCATCATGAGGGCACTGGATCCTCCGCTATACACTGCATCATGAGGGCACTGGATCCCCCGCTATACACTGCATCATGAGGGCACTGGATCCCCCGCTATACACTGCATCATGAGGGCACTGGATCCCCCGCTATACCCTGCATCATGAGGGCACTGGATCCCCCGCTATACACTGCATCATGAGGGCACTGGATCCCCCGCTATACACTGCATCATGAGGGCACTGGATCCCCCGCTTTACCCTGCATCATGAGGGCACTGGATCCCCCGCTTTACCCTGCATCATGAGGGCACTGGATCCCCCGCTATACACTGCATCATGAGGGCACTGGATCCCCCGCTATACACTGCATCATGAGGGCACTGGATCCCCCGCTATACACTGCATCATGAGGGCACTGGATCCCCCGCTATACACTGCATCATGAGGGCACTGGATCCCCCGCTATACACTGCATCATGAGGGCACTGGATCCCCCGCTATACACTGCATCATGAGGGCACTGGATCCCCCGCTATACACTGCATCATGAGGGCACTGGATCCCCCGCTATACACTGCATCATGAGGGCACTGGATCCCCCGCTATACACTGCACACTAGTCACTTCTGTGGATTCCCTGATGTTTCTGGTGCTTTATACTCAGATTGTCGTCTTCTTCTAGGAATGTGATCAGATCCACATAGACGACGTCTCCTCAGATGACAATGGACAGGACCTGAGGTAAGAAGCCTTGTGGCCCCCACCGTGGCTGATAGTTAAGTGTGCAGAACGCCTGATCTATACAACGTGGCGGACGAGCTGAGTGTCACTATGTGGCATTGTACAGAAGAGGGCGCCGCCATCGTCCTCTGCTATTACTGCCATATATTATGTTGTGTTTTTTCGCACTGACACCCCCTCTCTCCTCCTGTTTCTCCCCTCTCAGCACATACAACTTTGCTGCAGATGGTTTTCACAGCTCGGCCGCAGGAGCGAATCTCTGTCTGGGATCTGGGGTCCACGGGGGAGTCGACTGGATGAGGAAATTGGCGTTTCGCTACAGAAGAGTGAAGGAGATGTACAACACCTACAAGAACAACGTAGGAGGTGGGTGTCCTGGAGGGAGGCGGCAGCTGGAAGTGCCCCCCATGACATATATTACCCTGTGTAATAAATACTGGGGAATGAGAGCACAGGTTGCTGCAGGCCCTGGTACCTGAGGGGCCCGGAGACCCTTCCGCCACACCAGAGGACGACACTGCTAGAACTGGCACATTATAGTTGGAGAGCGGCTGCTTCAAAAAAGATCGGTTTCCCTCTTTTCCGTTCTCCTGAGATCTCTCGTTCCCATTCACACACATTATATAAACTCTGCAGCGTGAGGGGTTAATTATGGCATCGTCTGCCCCGGCGCAGCGTAGTTCGTGACTGTTTCTCTCCAGCTTTGATCTCATTAAACTCTTTACTTTCATCCACAAATGTCATTGTTTTTTCTCGCATTGATAACGAGCAGGAACGGCTTCACAGATTTGTTGCCGCAGCGAGCGCTCATTCATTTATTCTCCAGAAACTCGTTCAATGTAATTATTATGTAAAGGACGACCCCTCAACTTCATCCATTCAGCCTTACTAGAAACCATTTCTCCACTACTGCCCACTACAGGACACTGACACTTGGGGTACAGGATAATGATACACTGACACTTGGGGTACAGGATAATGACACTGACACTTGGGGTACAGGATAATGATACACTGACACTTGGGGTACTGGATAATGATACGCTGACACTTGGGGTACAGGATAATGACACTGAAACTTGGGGTACAGGATAATGACACTGACACTTGGGGTACAGGATAATGATACACTGACACTTGGGGTACAGGATAATGACATACTGATACTTGGGGTACAGGATAATGACACTGACACTTGTGGTACAGGATAATGACACTGACACTTGGGGTACAGGATAATGACACTGACACTTGTGGTACAGGATAATGACACTGACACTTGGGGTACAGGATAATGACACTGACACTTGGGGTACAGGATAATGAGACTGACACTTGGGGTACAGGATAATGACACTGACACTTGGGGTACAGGATAATGACACTGACACTTGGGGTACAGGATAATGACACACTGACACTTGGGGTACAGGATAATGACACTGACACTTGGGGTACAGAATAATTTTACACTGACACTTGGGGGGACAGGATAATGACACTGACACTTGGGGTACAGGATAATGACACTGACACTTGGGGTACAGGATAATGACACTGACACTTGGGGTACAGGATAATGACACTTGGGGTACAGGATAATGACACTTGGGGTACAGGATAATGACACTGACACTTGGGGTACAGGATAATGACACTGACACTTGGGGTACAGGATAATGATCCACTGACACTTGGGGTACAGGATAATGACACTGACACTTGGGGTACAGGATAATGAGACACTGACACTTGGGGTACAGGATAATGATACACTGACACTTGGGGTACAGGATAATGATACACTGACACTTGGGGTACAGGATAATGACACTGACACTTGGGGTACAGGATAATGACACTGACACTTGGGGTACAGGATAATGATACACTGACACTTGGGGTACAGGATAATGAGACTGACACTTGGGGTACAGGATAATGACACTTGGGGCACAAGATAATGACACTGACACTTGGGGTACAGGATAATGACACTTGGGGCACAAGATAATGACACTGACACTTGGGGTACAGGATAATGACACTGACACTTGGGGTACAGGATAATGACACTGACACTTGGGGTACAGGATAATGATACACTGACACTTGGGGTACAGGATAATGATACACTGACACTTGGGGTACAGGATAATGACACACTGACACTTGGGGTACAGGATAATGACACTGACACTTGGGGTACAGGATAATGACACTGACACTTGGGGTACAGGATAATGATACGCTGACACTTGGGGCACAGGATAATGACACTGACACTTGGGGTACAGGATAATGACACTGACACTTGGGGTACAGGATAATGATACACTGACACTTGGGGTACAGGATAATGAGACTGACACTTGGGGTACAGGATAATGACACTTGGGGCACAAGATAATGACACTGACACTTGGGGTACAGGATAATGACACTTGGGGCACAAGATAATGACACTGACACTTGGGGTACAGGATAATGACACTGACACTTGGGGTACAGGATAATGATACACTGACACTTGGGGTACAGAATAATTTTACAGTGACACTTGGGGTACAGGATAATGACACTTGGGGTACAGGATAATGACACTGACACTTGGGGTACAGAATAATTTTACACTGACACTTGGGGTACAGGATAATGATACACTGACACTTGGGGTACAGGATAATGAGACTGACACTTGGGGTACAGGATAATGACACTTGGGGCACAAGATAATGACACTGACACTTGGGGTACAGGATAATGACACTGACACTTGGGGTACAGGATAATGATACACTGACACTTGGGGTACAGAATAATTTTACAGTGACACTTGGGGTACAGGATAATGACACTTGGGGTACAGGATAATGACACTGACACTTGGGGTACAGAATAATTTTACACTGACACTTGGGGTACAGGATAATGACACTGACACTTGGGGCACAAGATAATGACACTGACACTTGGGGTACAGGATAATGACACTGACACTTGGGGTACAGGATAATGATACACTGACACTTGGGGTACAGAATAATTTTACAGTGACACTTGGGGTACAGGATAATGACACTTGGGGTACAGGATAATGACACTGACACTTGGGGTACAGGATAATGATACACTGACACTTGGGGTACAGGATAATGAGACTGACACTTGGGGTACAGGATAATGACACTTGGGGCACAAGATAATGACACTGACACTTGGGGTACAGGATAATGACACTTGGGGCACAAGATAATGACACTGACACTTGGGGTACAGGATAATGACACTGACACTTGGGGTACAGGATAATGATACACTGACACTTGGGGTACAGAATAATTTTACACTGACACTTGGGGTACAGGATAATGACACTGACACTTGGGGTACAGGATAATGACACTGACACTTGGGGTACAGGATAATGAGACTGACACTTGGGGTACAGGATAATGACACTTGGGGCACAAGATAATGACACTGACACTTGGGGTACAGGATAATGACACTTGGGGCACAAGATAATGACACTGACACTTGGGGTACAGGATAATGACACTGACACTTGGGGTACAGGATAATGATACACTGACACTTGGGGTACAGAATAATTTTACAGTGACACTTGGGGTACAGGATAATGACACTTGGGGTACAGGATAATGACACTGACACTTGGGGTACAGGATAATGATACACTGACACTTGGGGTACAGAATAATTTTACACTGACACTTGGGGTACAGGATAATGACACTGACACTTGGGGTACAGGATAATGACACTGACACTTGGGGTACAGGATAATGACACTGACACTTGGGGTACCGGACAGTAACACTGCCTTTTGGGGTACCAGGCTGTGTGCACTTCTATTTCATTTGCTGCAGGACATTGTGATTGTTGTGGTTTTCTGGCTCGCCAGGTATGATCGGGGCTCCTAAGAGAGAGACGTGGCTGCAGTTGCGGGCTGAGATGGAGGCGCTGACTGATCTGTGGCTGACGCACGCACTCAAGGCTCTGAACCTCATACATTCCAGGTGAGACGACAAAGAAGGCGAACAAACGCACGTTTCCTTCAGCATGTTAATATCCGGGGCCCTCATGGAGGAGGATGCCTTGTCTCTTATTATATGTGTGTCTGATCATTGCTCTGTTCATTTCCCTCTTCAGGCCGAACTGTGTGAATGTGTTGGTCACCACGACCCAGCTCATCCCGGCCATTGCCAAAGTCCTGCTTTATGGGCTGGGCACCGTCTTTCCTATTGAAAACATTTACAGCGCCACAAAGACAGGTAGGTACCAACTGTGAGGAGCAGCCCAGTACCCGGCGCATCGGAGCACGGAGCCGGGGGAGGGGTGGAGATTGTTCCTCAGTAGTCACATTATGTGCGGGGTCTCCTGCTGTAATATGATGGGCGGTCTGTCTGCAGGGAAGGAGTGCTGCTTCGAGAGGATAATGCAGAGGTTCGGGAGAAAAGCCGTTTATGTCGTAATCGGAGATGGCGTGGAGGAGGAGCAAGGAGCCAAAAAGGTAACAACCCCCCCTCCCCCCCATATGCTAGATTTAACCGCAGCCTGAAACTTAATGATCTGGTTCTTTCTGTATAGTCATTTCCAGAAGTTTCCAGAGCAATTTCCTCCAGCAAATCCCCTGCTTTACTCGCGTGTCCCCTGATAACAGCCGCTTCCTACAAAGTCATTTCCAGACAGGAGCAGTCGCTTTATTCAGAGGAGTCGGTTACTGCGTCCGCCCTCAGTCAAGACGCTCACGGACTCTGATCGTATCTGTATTCTCAGGATACAGATTATCTTTGCTTTAGTGAAAGGAGTAAGAAAAGTTACAGCCTAACCAAAAAATTTAGAGGCACAGTAACGCCCCGCCTCCCCCCCTTTCATTCCAAACATAGAGCAGGTGTCTGCACAGTGTCAGTTTAGGTTCATCTGAAGAGAAAGCAGAAAAAAAAAAGACAACGCATCAGGATGAGCATACACGTCGCCCTGATCGTTGGGCATAGTAAGCGTTCCTGTAAGATCAGCAGCGGGGCAACAGAATCTCTAAATCTTCACTATTTAACACTTTGAGTGCCGCTATCCATTCCGATGAAGGCATTCAGAGGGAAGAGACTGAGTGGGGGGGGGGGTCACCCGTGTGATCGCAATACATGTATGTGCAGACAGTCAAGGGTCCATTGAAGGACGCCCGGGCGCTCTGACCATATTTCCTGTTGGGTATTATTAGTACACAGACTAAGGTACAGATATATATGTTGCAGTACATTATAGTAAAATGATTGAAAATTAAAAATCCCCCTATAGGATTAAAAATAAAAACTGCAAAGACAAAAATAAAATAGTTATTAAATATTAGTCCCAAAACATAAAATAATAGGACTTTTTGAGTACTCACCGTAAAATCCTTCCCTCATCCAGTTCATTGGGGGACACAGACCGTGGGTATATGCTATTACCACTAAGAAATGGCTCCTCCTACCGGATATGCCCCGCCCACAAACACTGAGCTATTCAGTCAGTCCACAAGCAGTAGGAGAAGCAGATACAAGGTAAGAGCGGTCAAACACTAGAGGAGAATCCCCCAAACTGACAACCATGAACATGAAACCTTGAGAATACAATGGATGGGAGCTGTGTACCCCAATGAACTGGATGAGAAAAGGATTGTACAGTTAAAAAAAATCCTGTATTCTCGTTCGTTACATTAGGGGACACAGAACGTGAGACGTCCTAGAGCAGTCGCCAGGGGTGGGAACAGAACACGGTCATCTATTTCAGATGAATGAAAGACATGGGCATTGTTCGTAGAAGCAAAGGTGTGCACCTGGTAGAACTTGACAAAGTGTGCAAGGAAGACCAGGTAGCCGACTTGTACACCTAAAAGCAGAAGATTGATTGCGCACAGCCGAAGAAACCTCAACCGCTTTGACAGAGTGGGCCATGACCCAAGAAGGGGGCACCTTATCCTAAACGCAGTAGGGCTTGTAAATAGCCATCAGAATCCATCGAGCGATAGTGGCCTGGGACCCTACGGGAGGACGAACAAGGAATCCAACCTCCAGAAGGAAGCATTTACAGAAAGGTATGTCCCAAGGCGCGGACAGGATTCAGGTTGTGAAGAGGAAGCTCCCCGGGATGACTAGGAGATGAACAAAAGGATGGCAAAATGATGTCCTCGTTCAGATCAAAGGCAGAGACAACCTTAGGCAAAATGAAGGGCACTGTACGGAGCACTGCCTCATCCTGAAGAAGAGTCAGCAATGGAGAGCGTCTGGACAAGGCTGCCAGTTCAGAGACCCTTCTCATAGAAGTCACTGCAACCAGAAAAAAACCTTCGATGAGAGAAGGCAAAGGGAAACCTCTCGCAACGATTCAAACGAAGCAGATTGCAGAACCTCCAAAACTAAGTTGAAATCTCAAGAAGGAATCCAAGGACAACAAGGAGGAGACGTGATCAAACCCCTGTAGAAAGGTCTTGACATTGGACTTGGAGGCAGGTCCACCGAGCCATGAGAGTGTCCACGGCGTAGGCCTCTGGATCCTGGGCTCTGAAGATGAAGCAGGGAAACTTGCAAATGAACCTGGACGCCATCATATCCACATCTGGATCAAATCTAGTCGAAGACTTCCTGGTAGGGAAACCACTCCCTTGCATCCACCTGTTTGCACCTGAGGAAATCTGCGATCTAGTTGTCAACCCCTGGAATGTGAGCTGCCGGCAGAGTGGGAACGTGAAGTTTTTCCCACCCAGGTGCGAATCTTTGCGGCCTTGGCCATTACAGCTGAGCTTCAAGTCCTGCCTTGATGATTGATATAAGCCACGGACGTGATCCCCACAGATTCCTGTGGGGACCACAGTCCCTGAGCCGTAAAGTTCCAAAGGGTTTCTCCCCACCCCTCGAGACTGGCATCCGTGGAGAGGAGGAAGGGAGGAGCAACTGTTGGAAATGGCCAGGTAGGAAATCCACCAGCTAGAGAAAGGAGAATCCGTTGATCCAAGGAGTCCGTAGAACGGTTACACCGGGAAACTAGCGCCCGTTGAAGAGGGTGAGCGTGGAGCTGCGTAAAGGTAATGGCTGCGATCGAGGCCACCCAGGTTCCAAAGTCCCCCATGCAAAGGACGAGAGAGGTTGACTAAGCAGTTCACAACGAGCTAATCTCTTCCTGAAGGACAGACAACCTTTCCTAGAGACGGAACACTCTCGCGAAGTGCCGGAAGCTACGGCCAGAAAGACTGTATGCTGTGAGGTGAACAGGCAAGATTTGAAGCGGTTGATAATCCAACCGAACGGGCAAAAGGTTTCCAGAGGGATCAAGATGTCATCCAGCTACGAGGTGAAGACACCCTGGTCCAAAGGAGAGCCATTACCACAGACAGGATTTTTACGAAAACTCTTTATGCTGTAGCCAGACGGAAAGGAACAGCCACAAACTGGTAATGGTGAGGACACGCTGCAAAGTGCAGGAAGCGCCGATGAAACGGACAAATATGAACGTTCAAATACGTGTCCTTGATATAGACTGTGGAATGAAGCTCCATGAAAGCGATGACTGATCAAAGGAATTCCATTAGAAAATGGCGGTCCTTGACGTACACGTTGAGACGCTCGAGGTCTAGGATAGGTCAGACTGAGCCGTCCTTTGGCACAACAAGAAGGTTAGAGTAGAACCTCCGAAAACGTAAAAGTTCGGGGCACCTTATGATGGTTCAGAGAATCGATCGCTCGAAAATGGAGAGTGACTGAGTAGACTGGTAAATTTGATTTTGTATCCCAGGCTAGCACTTCCTGAACCCACGTGTCCGAAATGTGAGAGCTGGACATCCTTGAAATGCAGAAGCCTGCCCCCCACTCAAACTGAATGGAGCGGGGGCATGCCTTTAGGTGGAACATATAGGACGTAAGGCATAGCCAGTAGCCTCAAAAGCGAACTTGGCAAAGGACACTACGCGGCGATCCAGAGGATCCTTGAACAAAGTTGCATTCAACAAGGGCAAAGTCGTATTGGCCAGATGGGAAACTGCCGGAGACTTATCCCACTTGGAAGATACCCCATCCTGAAAGCGACTCATAACATTCAATCGAGAGTGAGGGAACTTCTTGTTCGGGTGTTTCCAGATTGAGCTGGACAGGCCTTCTGGGACCGTTTAGGTTGAAGGTAGGAAACCAAATCTTGCGAAGGACTAGGTACCGCATCAGTGACCTGTAAAGTGCCACAGACCACATTAATGAGCAATTCAACGGAAGTATACTGTATGGATGACTTCTCGTCATCCAGATTCAAATCGGAATCGGAAAGGTCCCCCTAGGTGGAGAGGAGGCACCGGACTGCACTTCCAGTGGGGAACGTGGGGCAGAAGAGCCCAGGAAAATCTAAGTTAGGCGTGTGAACCCGGCCTGTCACATAAGGAAGACATGGACGGAGAGTCCAGAAGTGGCTGTTCAGAAAGCCGAACCAACATTCCCATCATGGACTGGGTGATGTGCTCGAGGTTACCAACAGTCCTGGAAAGGCAATGGGTCCAGTCCATGTCCAGGCAATGCTGGGGGTGCAGGAGCACGGCACTAACCACAGGAAAATGTAGTGCTGCATTTAGAGCAGGCATAATGGACTGTGATGGTTGTCTGGCTCTCCCCTCGGGTCAGACATAGCAGTAAAGGGGGTCACTATAACACCTACTATGGTAAAAGATGGGGATGAAATGGCCAATGAGTCCACTCAGTTACTGCACAGCAAAGCAATCAGTCCAGCGTAGGTAAGGGGGGGTAATGGCTTCCTGGTAACACTCACCCTCCATCTCTCAGATATGTGACCGGTAGGAGCGCCTCTCCGTGATTCACCCTTTAGTAAGGGGAGACACCTGTGGGAGAAGTGTTATAGGTGCTCATTAGTCTTGTGGTGACAGAGGAGCTGACGCTCTTGTCTTATTAGACAGGTGGACAATGGCGGATTTGTAAGATGACACTTGCACCCGCCTTGGAGGTCAGGGAGACTTATGACAATTTTATTTTATTTGGATCTTTTAGCTGGGAAACTAAGATAAGGTAGAGACTCTGCAGGAGTAGCAGGAGTGTCGGTAGGAGGCAAAGGCTGAATAGCTGTAGGTGGGGTACAACCCGTACGAGGGGCCACAATTTATAATTCTTAGTGGCAATGGCAGAAACCCATGGTCTGTCCCGCCAATTAAGGAACAGTTCACAGATTTGGTATTGTCACGACCGTAGCAATCTGTACAATAACTTATAGCATTTATAATGATCGGTTTATCCCATCAAAAAAAAAACGGCAGCGCAACTAATTTTATTTTTTCTGCGTTTTGACAAAATAAAAATGAAACACTAATGATGTATTTATGTAGCAAATATCACCTACATAAAGTACAACTCCAAACAACAAAGCCCCATACAGCAACTATGAGAAGACAATGATAACTACTGGAATTCAAAGAAGAAAAAAGAAAAAAAATAATGTTTTGGTCCTCAAGGGGTTAAAAGATCAGAAAGTAAAAAAACAAAAAAAAACCCTGTGAAGGAGACGCAATAAATCCTCTAAACAGCAGCTTCAAAAACATTTACAGGGTAAATAAGACCTTCCAAAACCTTCTCACATGTCAAGTGTTTAGAAAGTTTAGTTGCACTTTTACAAAAAGCAAAGGCTCCCCCTAATATCATCCAATCCCCTGAGGTCAGCTGACTCCCCCATACCCCCCGCTGATCCTCCCTGCAGATGTCGTCTTCATGATTCATAACCGATCTGACGCAATAATGATATGACCCAATGTAAAACCGTGGACACATGGGATAAAGCGTGCGGCGTCTGATGCTTCCGATCTCTCACAATGGCCGCGCAGCTCAAAGAGAGAGAAGAACAATGCAACTTTGACTCTCTCCGCAAAACTATCCGTTTCTTTATCAACAAATGAATTTCACATCAGATATATGCAAATTATTTACATTTTTAAATCAACCAAAGTCCATCGGGTATCCAGGTGGATTCTATCCTATAGATGATGGATCTTGTGCGGAGGCTCCACGAGGAGAGGATTGGCATCTTTCTACACCGATGATACGTTTCAGGGGTCCGCCCCCTTTCTCAACCATCAGAAGGTGGACCCCCAAAATTTAACATTGGCTTTGCAAAATGTCAATCCTCTCCTCGTGGAGCCTCCGCACAAGATCCATCATCTATGGGATAGAATCCACCTGGATACCCGATGGACTTTGGTTGATTTAAAAATGTAAATAATTTGCATATATCTGATGTGAAATTCATTTGTTGATAAAGAAACGGAAAGTTTTGCGGAGAGAGTCAAAGTTGCGTTGTTCTGCTCTCTCTTTGGGTCATAGATATGAGAGGCTCCGCTGCTTTGCCTACTTACCTTTGCTCTTTCTGCTGCAGCACAACATGCCATTCTGGCGGATCTCCTGCCACGCTGACCTGGAAGCCTTACGCCACGCCCTGGAGCTGGAGTACTTGTAGCACACGCTCCACCCTCAGCTGGCAGCGGATGTCAAGCGCAGGGGCCTTTGATGCCCTGAGTGCTGGAGCTGCCTGGTGGCTTATACCCATCCCGGACTATTTATAAGCACAAGAGACTTGTTCCAGGCAAGGATAAGGCCGCTCTGGCTTCCTCCACTGCTCAGTGACCCGGACTTTATGGACAAAGAAGGTTTTGTGGGGTTTTTTTGGTTGTTTTTTTTTAAACTAATTTATGGACTTGTCTGATGTTTTTGTCCTGTCCTCGCGCTCCTCTTTCCAGTCCGCCGCGGTGGGCGGGATCACATGGATTTTATTTAATAATTCTTTTCTTTATGGCAAGAACCGGGAGCGGCGCATCATGTACATTCGTTTTGTTTGATGACTATAACATTCTGTTTTCCCTCGTGTCGCTGGGACGTGGACTCTGCATGTGTCTGCTGCGTTCCTTCTGTGGCCGGCTCTGGTTTTTCTATATAAAAGTAGAACGTTGTCCTGGATGAAAGACGTTCAATAAAAAAAAAAAAGAAAACTGTTTACATTTTGGGGAAAATGGCGCCAGTTGTGTTATTTTCTGCTACTGCTGTTGTGTATAATCAAATGATATGACTTTATATCTGCAGTTCTTGTTACTGTTTAGAGACCTGCAGGTCACATGACCTCAGGTCCTAGTACAGCAGCAAAACTCCAGAGAGAAGACTGAGCTGCTATGTAAGTATAAGGGAATGGATTCGTTTAAGGGGTCTGTATTTAGGGGGTCTGGGGTGGGGTCTATTAGTTTAAGGGGTCTGTATTTAGGGGGTCTGGGGTATATTAGTTTAAGGGTCTATATTTATGGGGTCTATTAGTTTAGGGGGTCTGGTCTGTAGTCTGTATTTAGGGGTCTGGTCCGAGGTCTAAATTTAAGGTGTATGGTCTAGGGGTCTGTATTTATTTAGGGTGCTCGTTCTGGGGTCTGTATTTGTTTAAGGTGGTCTGGGGACTGCAATAGTTCAGAAGGTCTGGGGTCTGTATGTATTATAGGATCTAGTCTGGAGTTCACTGAATACCACCATACTGTTACTGAATAATACCTCCACATAGTGACTGAATAATACCTCCACATAGTGACTGAATAATACCCCCATACTGTTACTGAATAATACCGCCACACCATATCCACATAGTGACTGAATAATACCCCCATACTGTTACTGAATAATACCTCCACATAGTGACTGAATAATACCCCCATACTGTTACTGAATAATACCTCCACATAGTGACTGAATAATACCACCACACCATATCCACATAGTGACTGAATAATACCCCCATACTGTTACTGAATAATACCACCACACCATGACCACATAGTGACTGAATAATACCCCCATACTGTTACTGAATAATACCTCCACACCATAACCACAGTGACTGAATAATACCCCCATACTGTTACTGAATAATACCTCCACATAGTGACTGAATAATACCACCACACCATAACCACATAGTGACTGAATAATACCCCCATAGTGTTACTGAATAATACCACCACACCATGACCACATAGTGACTGAATAATACCCCCATACTGTTACTGAATAATACCACCACACCATAACCACATAGTGACTGAATAATACCCCCATACTGTTACTGAATAATACCTCCACATAGTGACTGAATAATACCCCCATACTGTTACTGAATAATACCTCCACATAGTGACTGAATAATACCACCACACCATAACCACATAGTGACTGAATAATACCCCCATAGTGTTACTGAATAATACCACCACACCATAACCACATAGTGACTGAATAATACCCCCATACTGTTACTGAATAATACCTCCACATCATGACCACATAGTGACTGAATAATACCCCCATACTGTTACTGAATAATACCACCACACCATAACCACATAGTGACTGAATAATACTCCCCATACTGTTACTGAATAATACCACCACACCATAACCACATAGTGACTGAATAATACTCCCCATACTGTTTCTGAATAATACCACCACACCATAACCACATAGTGACTGTATAATACCACCATACTGTTACTGAATAATACCACCACACCATAACCACATAGTGACTGAATAATACCCCCATACTGTTACTGAATAATACCGCCACACCATATCCACATAGTGACTGAATAATACCCCCATACTGTTACTGAATAATACCTCCACATAGTGACTGAATAATACCACCACACCATATCCACATAGTGACTGAATAATACCCCCATACTGTTACTGAATAATACCTCCACATAGTGACTGAATAATACCTCCACACCATAACCACATAGTGACTGAATAATACCCCCATAGTGTTACTGAATAATACCACCACACCATAACCACATAGTGACTGAATAATACTCCCCATACTGTTACTGAATAATACCTCCACATCATGACCACATAGTGACTGAATAATACCCCCATACTGTTACTGAGTAGGAACCACTGTACAAAGACCAATATTATCACCATACAGGGACCTCCTAGTGGTTTCTGTACTACACAGGAGCTCTGCAGACCAGCTAAGTGATTACAATACAATTACATCTAGTGACTCACAGGTGACGTCTTCTCACATTGGAGTCATTCACATTACCTTTCCTTCTCCATCCAGCTTAGACCGACATGACTGCTACTTCCAGCCACAACCTGCTCTGCAGAATTTGACAAACAGACATGTCGGTTCTTTGCTTACCATCGCCTCCACCTATACCGCACCCTCTAAACAAATCTGCCATGTACAGTGCCGAGGAGGGTAATAATGATTATTTGGCAATCAATATAATCAATCAAAGTGCCCCCTCAGAAACTGCCCCCACACAGTAATAATGCTCCCTGTAGATAGCTCCAAACTACCCAAGTAGATAGTGCCACATACAGTGTCCCTGTAGATAGCGGCACAGTGCCCATACAGGTAATGTTGCACGCCTAAACAAGCACCTGTCCCCGTACCGTCCTCTTTTCCTGCAGTGCAGGCCTAGTCTCTTCCAACTGGGCCTGCTCAAGCGGAACAACCCAGACGGCGAGTTGACATCGCGCTTCCTGCATCACTAGACAGCACTGAATGGCGGGGAGGGTAACCGTCAGTTTCTTTGCCTTGCCAGAGATGTCAATTGTATCCACGACCTAAGGATGTAGATACAATTGAGTCCATGACCCTGTGCGCTGCGGCCCTTCTACGGGCATGGTTAGCAGGGGGCCCCTGTGTGGATGGGGGCCCTGGACAATAGCCCATTTTGTCATCCCCCCTAACGCAGGTTATAGAGCCCTGAGGAGACTTCTGAGCTGCACATCCGTATATAGGCCCACATCTACGAAGTAAGAAACAGCTAAAAAAATCACAAACTGAAGCACAATAAATTTGTGACTTTTCCATCACGCAGCAAAATTAGCATATTTTCCAATTAGATGTAGTTTAGGTCTCGTTTATTAAAGGGGAATATTCCGGTTTCAGCAAATTAAATGTTTTACAATTTTCCAATATATTTTCTGTATTCATGCTAATTCCTCGCGGTTTTTAAGATCTCTGCTTGTTGTTATTTCCAGTGAATAAAATTATGTCCATGAGCATGTGATGGACATACAGGTGCACGGCTCGTTACAAGGTCTTCTGATGTACACACAGGTGCTGGGATCATTAGAAGACACAGCTCTGATACACATACTGTAACGAGCCGTGCACCTGTGACCATCACATGACCCTGCAACTAGCCGTTCACCTGTCTGTCCATCACATGATCTTGTAACGAGCCGTGCACCTGTCTGTCCATCACATGATCTTGTAACTAGCCGTGCACCTGTCTGTCCATCACATGATCTTGTAACGAGCCGTGCACCTGTCTGTCCATCACATGATCTTGTAACTAGCCGTGCACCTGTGTGCATCACATGACCCTGTAACGAGCCGAGCACCTGTGTTCCATCACATGACCCTGTATTTAGCCGTTCACCTGTGTCCAACACATGACCCTGTAACGAGCCGTTCGCCTGTGTATCCATCACATGTTCTTGTAACTAGCCGTGCACCTGTGTCCACATGACCCTGTAACGAGCCGTTCGCCTGTGTGTCCTACACATGATCCTGTAACGAGCCGTGCACCTGTGTGTCCTACACATGTCCCTGTAACGAGCCGTGCACCTGTGTGTCCATCACATGATCCTATAACGAGCCGTGCACCTGTGTGTCCATCACATGATCCTATAACGAGCCGTGCACCTGTGTGTCCATCACATGACCATAAACTGAATTTTATTCACTGGAAGTAACCAATGAATGTTCCTACTGAATGACAACAAGCAGAGGTCTTAAAAACAGTGAGGAATTAATACAGAAAATATATTGGAAAATTTTAATTATACAAAAAAGACAATTAATTTGCTGAAAACTGAATATTCCCCTTTAAAGGGGCTGTCCAGACATTTTTTTTTTTATTGATGGCCTATTCTTAGGGTAAGTAATTAATATCGGATTGGTGGGGGTCAGACTCCTGGCACCCCCGCCGGTCAGCTGATTGATGGGGCTGTGGTGTTCGTTTCATAAATCTGCTGTCTGACTGGGGCCTTGTTCACGTCACGCTTTTCCTTTACGTTTATCGTGTGCGTTGGGAAGCTCGTGACCTGCGCGCTGAACGTGTCCATCGGCTCCACTGCCAGACCGAGGCCAAAAAGTGTCAATAAATGGTAAGGAATGGCGCAGAAGACCTCCCGATCCCACCCCGCAGGTCCAGTAAATAATTCTATACGTTCTGAGGGTGACCGATGATACTGAGACGTTATGGGCTTCTATAAAGAGGTTCTGGGGATGTAAGTCAAATATGTGATGTGAACGCCGCCTAAACGTCTTACTAATCCTGCTCTGAGCAGCGCGACTTTTGCGCCATTTTTAACCATTTGATAAATGTCAAAAAAATCTTTACAACTTGACCACGTCCACATCTCTCCTGATTTCTGTTTTGGAGAGAGAAGAAAAATTTCACAATTTAAACCCAATAACATGAGTCAGCCGTGTGTTTAATCTCCCACCATTTTCAAGATCTCTGCTTGTGGTCAATTAAAGAAATCATGGTTTAGATGTAAAGTGTTATAACCCCTCCTGACCTAGTCCTGCTCTGTGCTGCAGCTGTGTTTACTTAAGTTGTTTGTCTAGACTGCATACAGAGTAACAAACCCTCAGATGTACAGTGGAGGAAATAAGTATTTGATCCCTTGCTGATTTTGTAAGTTTGCCCACTGTCAAAGACATGAACGGTCTAGAATTTTTAGGCTAGGTTAATTTTACCAGTGAGAGATAGATTATATTAAAAAAAAAACAGAAAATCACATTGTCAAAATTATATATATTTATTTGCATTGTGCACAGAGAAATAAGTATTTGATCCCTTTGGCAAACAAGACTTAATAATTGGTGGCAAAACCCTTGTTGGCAAGCACAGCAGTCAGACGTTTTTTGTAGTTGATGATGAGGTTGGCACACATGTTAGATGGAATTTTGGCCCACTCCTCTTTGCAGATCATCTGTAAATCATTAAGATTTCGAGGCTGTCGCTTGGCAACTCGGATCTTCAGCTCCCTCCATAAGTTTTCGATGGGATTAAGGTCTGGAGACTGTCTAGGCCACTCCATGACCTTAATGTGCTTCTTTTTGAGCCACTCCTTTGTTGCCTTGGCTGTATGTTTCGGGTCATTGTCGTGCTGGAAGACCCAGCCACGAGCCATTTTTAATGTCCTGGTGGAGGGAAGGAGGTTGTCACTCAGGATTTGACGGTACATGGCTCCATCCATTCTCCCATTGATGTGGTGAAGTAGTCCTGTGCCCTTAGAAGAGAAACACCCCCAAAACATAATGTTTCCACCTCCATGCTTGACAGTGGGGACGGTGTTCTTTGGGTCATAGGCAGCATTTCTCTTCCTAGAAAAAGGGCAAGTTGAGTTAATGCCAAAGAGCTCAATTTTAGTCTCATCTGACCACAGCACCTTCTCCCAATCACTCTCACAATCATCCAGATGTTCATTTGCAAACTTCAGACGGGCCTGTACATGTGCCTTCTTGAGCAGGGGGACCTTGCGGGCACTGCAGGATTTTAATCCATTACGGCGTAATGTGTTACCAATGGTTTTCTTGGTGACTGTGGTCCCAGCTGCCTTGAGATCATTAACAAGTTCCCCCCGTGTAGTTTTCGGCTGAGCTCTCACCTTCCTCAGGATCAAGGATACCCCACGAGGTGAGATTTTGCATGGAGCCCCAGATCGATGTCGATTGACAGTCATTTTGTATGTCTTCCATTTTCTTACTATTGCACCAACAGTTGTCTCCTTCTCACCCAGCGTCTTACTTATGGTTTTGTAGCCCATTCCAGCCTTGTGCAGGTCTATGATCTTGTCCTGACATCCTTAGAAAGCTCTTTGGTCTTGCCCATGTTGTAGAGGTTAGAGTCAGACTGATCATTGAGTCTGTGGACAGGAGTCTGTTATACAGGTGACCATGTAAGAGCTGTCTATAATGCAGGCACCAAGTTGATTTGGAGCGTGTAAGGCGGGATTCACACGACCGGGTCGTGCCATTTTGCCCGGCCGGTTTGCATTAAGTTTTGCATCCGTGCCGGGCCGGGCAGATCCGGACAGTAACATCAGCGGCAACTCCTGAAGGGGAATCCCCATGTGTTCGGGGATTCCGCTTCAGGAGTTTCCCCTGATGTCACTGCCCAGATATGGACAGAGACATCAAGCGCTCTGTCCAGGAGCGGAATCCCCGAAAACACGGGGATTCCGCTCCTTCAAGGAGCTAAAGTGCGGCTAGCACATAGCAGAGCGGGGAGATACCTCCCTGCTCTGCTATAGTGGCGTCGCTGCAGTAGTAGCAGCCGCAGCAGCAGCTGCTAGCGGCGCCATCGAAGGTGTCGCCGGGCCAGGGTGCTTTTCAAGCAGGGGACGGGAGCCAGCGCAGCGCTCCCTTCCATCTGCTGTACACCCCGGCCCTACCACACAGTGTACAGCGATGCCATTCGTCAGAATGGCATCAACTCCTCCTCCTCACATGCACTCTGCGTTGTGAGGAGGAGGAGATAGAGCGCAAGCTCCGGAAAACCCGGCCGTCACTCGGGACACATCCCGGTGATGGCCGTGTATTACCCGGCCCCATGGACTTCTATGGGAGCCGGGTACCCGGGCGAAGATAGAGCATGTCCTATTTTTTGACGCCCGGTTTTTCCGGCCGTCAAAAAATCGGTCGTGTGAACAGCCCCATTAGGGGTCTATTATTCCTAATGCAGCCGGGTGCCGGCCGATTTATGAACGGGAAACCCTGCCGTGTGAATGAGGCCTAACTGGTCTGGAGGAGGCTGAACTCTTAATGGTTGGTCGGGGGTCACATACTTATTTCTCTGTGCACAATGCAAATAAATATATATAATCTTGACTATGTGATTTTCAGGTTTTTTTTATATAATCTATCTCTCACTGGTAAAATTAACCTAGCCTAAAAATTCTAGACTGTTCATGTCTTTGACAGCGGCCAAACTTACAAAATCAGCAAGGGGTCAAATACTTATTTCCTCCACTGTACATCTGAGGGTTTGTTACTCTGTATCCAGTCTAGACAAACATCTTAAGTAAACACAGCAGCAGCACAGATCTCTCCCGTCCTGATAGTTTGTTACAATGTATTAGTGCAGGTAAGGGCCCATTCACATGAGTGTGAATAACGTTGGAAACCTCGCGCAGCACACGGACCCTTTGATTTCAGTGGGGCCGTTCACACATGCAGGAGTTTTCATGCAGTGAGAGTCCGCAACGTCAAAGTCACTGCATGTCCTACATTGGTGCGTTATCACGCACCTGCGCGCCAATTATAGTCAATGGCTGCGTGAAAACCACGGACGCACGTCAGTGTGCGGTGCGTGATTTGCGCATCAATTAAATTGATTAAAAAAAAAATGTGCTTTGCGAGTGTGTGCACAATGCACGCCCCTCACAGAGCACACTGATGCATGGCGCAACACACGCGGACCACATTCACACACGTCCATGCGCGTGATTCTGATCCGCTCGTGTGAATGGAGCCGTAAACCTATCCCTCAGGTTGTTTACCTCCCACTGGAATATCTTCCAATTGTAGCGAATCCTCAGTTGTGTGGGCTGGACTAGGTTGGGACTGTGTGTAAGGCCTCAGGATGAAAACAAGAATGTTCTTACTCCTGACTGCAAGCAGTGATCTTGAAAATAGTGAGGAATTTAACACCTTCCCGACATTTGACGTATCCATACGCCAAAGTCGGGTAGGGGGAAGTATGGAACGGGCTCATGGAGTGAACCCGCTCCATACGATGCCGGTGACGGCTGTTTGTTACAGCCGACACTTCAGAGTAACGAGCGGGATTGCGCTCGAGCAACTCGTTAAATGCCGCGGTCAATAGTCACTGCAGCATTTAAATCGTTAGAAAGAGGGGGGCGGTCCCCTCTAACAGCTCATCGCGCCCCCCGCAACGCAATTGCGTAGTGGCGATGGTTGCTATGGCTGCCTGGGCCTAATGAATGCCCCCAGGTCTGCCATCTTTGTGCTCCTATTAAGCGCTGCCTCCGCTAGTATTACATTATTATTGCAGTATATCGTGCAAGTGATCTGACGATCGCTGGTTGAAGTCCCCGAGGAGGTACTAATAAAAAAAAGTAAAAATTAGTAAAATAAAGTTGTTTTTTTTATGTAAAAAAAAACCCATTTCCCATTTTCCCCCTAGAGCATAGTAAACAAACAAATAAATAAACATCATTTGTATCGCCGCGTCTGTAAGGCTGGGTTCACACGCCCTATTTACGGACGTAATTTGGGCGTTTTAACCTCGAATTACATCCAAAAATACGGCTCCAAAGCGTCGGCACACATCTGCCTATTCTTTTGAATGGGCTTTACGATGTTCTGTGCCGACGGTCATTTTTTTTACGCGCCGCTGTCAAAAGATGCCCGCATCAAAGAACTGCCTGTCACTTCTTGTGACGTAATTGGAGCCGTTTTCCATTGACTCCATAGAAAAACAGCTCCAATTACGTCCGTAATGGACGCTGCGAAAAACGCCTGCACATGCCATTACGTCTGAAATTCAGGAGCTGTTTTCTACTGAAAACAGCTCCGTGATATCAGCCGTAATGGACGCTGCCGAGTGAACATACCCTTAAAGAGGCTCTGTCACCTACATAAGGAGATCGGCGCTGTAATGTCGGTGACAGTAATGCTTTTTATTTAAAAAAACGATCTTTTTTCACAACGTTAGGAGCGATTCTGGTTTATGCTAATGAGCTTTCTTAATGCCCAAGTTGGCGTATTTTTACTTTCGACCAAGTCGGCGTTGTACAGAGGAGTTTACGACGCTGACCAATCAGTGACCAATCAGCGTCATACACTTCTCTCCATTCATTTAGACAGCAGAATCGCGTTCTTACTAGAACATGATCTGCAGCCACATACACAGCGATTCTGCTTGATTAACCTTAATCCAGTGTCCTGATAATGAATACACATGAAATCCAGCCTGGACGTGACGTGTACTCACAATCCTGACACTTCTGACTCTTTTCTGTGAGATTCCAGAGCAACGGATACGAAATCTCGCGAGATTACGAGGTAAACGAGATTTCGTATCCGTTGCTGGAATGGCTCTCAGAATTTGGCAACTCAAAATAAATTTTCTTTTTTACACTTAGGCCCCATGCACACGAACGTGTTTTTCCGTCCGCAATTCCCCCGAAAATCCACGGGAGAATTGCGGACCCATTCATTTCTATCCGTGTTTTCACGGGTCCCCGCATGTCCGCAAATCCGTGCCGCACAAACTCAGGACATGTCTTATTACGGCCCGCAAATTCGATGCGGACATGCCAATAGAAGTCAATGGGCCCGTGGAAAATGCGGGTACACCTCCGTGTGTCAACCGCAGTTTGCGGATTTGCGGAAGTGTTGCTAGGCGACGAGCGGGAATGAGTTCTGTCGTCATCCTGTTTTACCTAGGCTTTTTTTTTTGAATCCGCATTTTGCGGATTACATACGGATGAACTGCGGAGGACATTTCACGGAACACGGTCCTGGAATTTGCGGACCAGAAAAACACTACAGTCGTGGGCATGAGGCCTTAGGTTTTTACTTATAAAAGTAGTAAAATATAGAAAAAACTATACAAATTTGGTATCGCCGTAATCTTATTGACCCGCAGAATAAACGTTATATGTTGTTTTAATTGCACAGTGAATTCCGTAAAACCGGCGCACAAAAAATAATTTTTCCCCGTTTCCTAGTACATTATACAGCAAAATAAATGGTGCTACGAAAAACTACAACTCGTCCCGCAAAAATCAGCCCTCATAGGACTATCGACGGAAAAATGAAGACGTTATCGCTTCTGGAATGTGGGGAGGAAAAAACGAAAATGAAAATCTGAAAAAGGGCTGCGGCGGGAAGGGGTTAAACGTATTAGAAAGGTTTTATAACTTCATTTTCCATGGATTGGGCCTCATGCAAACAACTGTCCGCAAGTCAACCACATATACAGCACGCAGTCCGCAAGTCATCCACATATACAGCACGCTGTCTGCAAGTCATCCACATATACAGCACACTGTCCGCAAGTCATCCACATATACAGCACACTGTCCGCAAGTCATCCACATATACAGCACGCTGTCTGCAAGTCATCCACATATACAGCACACTGTCCGCAAGTCATCCACATATACAGCACACTGTCTGCAAGTCATCCACATATACAGCACACTGTCCGCAAGTCATCCACATATACAGCACGCTGTCTGCAAGTCATCCACATATACAGCACACTGTCCGCAAGTCATCCACATATACAGCGCGCTGTCCGCAAGTCATCCACATATACAGCACGCTGTCCGCAAGTCATCCACATATACAGCGCGCTGTCCGCAAGTCATCCACATATACAGCGCGCTGTCTGCAAGTCATCCACATATACAGCGCGCTGTCTGCAAGTCATCCACATATACAGCGCGCTGTCCGCAAGTCATCCACATATACAGCACACTGTCCGCAAGTCATCCACATATACAGCGCGCAGTCCGCAAGTCATCCACATATACAGCACACTGTCCGCAAGTCATCTACATATACAGCACACTGTCCGCAAGTCATCCACATATACAGCACACTGTCCGCAAGTCATCTACATATACAGCACGCTGTCCGCAAGTCATCTACATATACAGCACGCTGTCCGCAAGTCATCCACATATACAGCACACTGTCCGCAAGTCATCTACATATACAGCACACTGTCCGCAAGTCATCTACATATACAGCACGCTGTCCGCAAGTCATCCACATATACAGCACGCTGTCCGCAAGTCATCCACATATACAGCACGCTGTCTGCAAGTCAACCACATATACAGCGCGCAGTCCGCAAGTCATCCACATATACAGCACGCTGTCCGCAAGTCCTCTACATATACAGCACGCTGTCTGCAAGTCAACCACATATACAGCGCGCAGTCCGCAAGTCATCCACATATACAGCGCGCTGTCCGCAAGTCATCCACATATACAGCGCGCTGTCCGCAAGTCCTCTACATATACAGCACGCTGTCTGCAAGTCATCCACATATACAGCGCGCTGTCCGCAAGTCATCCACATATACAGCACACTGTCCGCAAGTCATCTACATATACAGCGCGCTGTCCGCAAGTCATCCACATATACAGCACGCTGTCCGCACGTCATCCACATATACAGCACGCTGTCCGCAAGTCATCCACATATACAGCACGCTGTCCGCAAGTCATCCACATATACAGCACGCTGTCCGCAAGTCATCCACATATACAGCGCGCTGTCTGCAATTCAACCACATATACAGCACGCAGTCCGCAAGTCATCCACATATACAGCGCGCTGTCCGCAAGTCATCCACATATACAGCGCGCTGTCCGCAAGTCAACCACATATACAGCACGCTGTCCGCAAGTCATCCACATATACAGCACGCTGTCCGCAAGTCATCCACATATACAGCACGCTGTCCGCAAGTCATCCACATATACAGCACGCTGTCCGCAAGTCATCCACATATACAGCACGCTGTCCGCAAGTCATCCACATATACAGCACGCTGTCCGCAAGTCATCCACATATACAGCGCGCAGTCCGCAAGTCATCCACATATACAGCGCGCTGTCCGCAAGTCATCCACATATACAGCACGCTGTCCGCAAGTCCTCTACATATACAGCACGCTGTCCGCAAGTCATCCACATATACAGCACGCTGTCCGCAAGTCATCCACATATACAGCACGCTGTCCGCAAGTCATCCACATATACAGCGCGCAGTCCGCAAGTCATCCACATATACAGCACGCTGTCCGCAAGTCATCCACATATACAGCACGCTGTCCGCAAATACGGTCTGTAGTTCATCCATATTTACGGATCCGCAAAAAAAACGGCCGAATCTTGGGTAAAGCAATGGCGTCGCATAGTAACGCTTCCGCAACTACAGAAGCCCCTGTAGACTTCTATGGGCGAGTCCATGCCACAATTATGGACAGGAATAGGACATGTTGTATATTTTGCGGCCCGGACAGATCTGTAAATATACTGAGAGATGTCCGTGGCTCATAGTAATGAGAGGATCCACAATTACGGATGAAAACTACGGTCGTGTGCGTGGGGCCTGACGCTGCGGCCATTATTATGTGGATGGCGCCGGCAGCTTCCATAGCGCTGTATATTATTGAGGAAACACATTGTAACAATTACAGAGACTAATGAGACCCTGGGAGATGCGGGCGGCTCATAGGCGGTACATCGGGTGTCGGCCCTGACCTGGGTAGATGTGAGACCCTCCCCCACCCGTCACTTATGGGGCCGGCAAACAGTAATGACCTGAGTGGCAGAGGTGAAGCGTCCATCACTGGGTTGTTATTCGGGTCAGGTGGTGAGTGACAGCCTGGGAAGCTGCAAAACTTGCTGTCGCCTCCAGGGCCTGTGACCCCGAGCACAGGATCGGTATCCCGGGCGTCATCGGCACTGGAATGACCATAGCATCAACTAAAGGGTTAACACCAGAGCGCAGCAGATTCTTAGGAGGAGATTGGAGGCACCAGAGACATTTATCAGCTGCTGCAGAACATCATAATACACACCACAGCTGCTGCAGAACATCATAATGCACACCACAGCTGCTGCAGAACATCACTATACACCACAGCTGCTGCAGAACATCATAATACACACCTTAGTTGCTGCAGAGCATCACAATAGACACATTGAGGGCTGCAGAGCATTGCAATATACCTCAGCTGCTGCAGATCTTTATGTAGCGGATGAGGGTATTAGGCTATGTGCACACACACTAATTACGTCCGTAATTGACGGACGTATTTCGGCCGCAAGTCCCGGACCGAACACAGTGCAGGGAGCCGGGCTCCTAGCATCATAGTTATGTACGACGCTAGGAGTCCCGGCCTCTGCGTGGAACTACTGTCCTGTACTGTAATCATGTTTTCAGTACGGGACAGTTGTCCTGCAGCGAGGCAGGGACTCCTAGCGTCGTACATAACTATGATGTTAGGAGCCCGGCTCCCTGCACTGTGTTCGGTCCGGGACTTGCGGCCGAAATACGTCCGTCAATTACGGATGTAATTAGTGTGTGTGCACATACCCTTAGAATTCAATCAATGGTGGACAGGAGTCACCCCGGAGTCCCATGACCAGAACATCACCTAAATATGGGGGGGGGGGGGCACAATGTATCGTCGCTGCAGGTACACAACTCGCATCTCACCACAAAGCAGAGAAATCGTCCTGATCGTGTGGTGTCCCAGGGGTACGGGGCTCCCTCACCTCATCACACTGACACTCCAAGTAAGGCTTCCTTCACATGTGCGTCGGCTCCATCAGTTGGACCAGAGGTTTCCGTTTCCATCACCATTGATTTCAATGGTGTCGGATCCGGTGCTAAAATACCGTAGTCGATTGCGATATTGATTCCATCAAAACGCCGGAACCCCTGCACAACGGAGACAAACGGAAACCTGTAGCACCGGATCCGTCACCATGGTGATGGGAACCTATGGTTTCAGTTTGTGTCAGTCAGGGTCTCGTTCCGACAGAAAGCTCCGCTGGATCGGGACCCTGGCGCAGATGTGAACGACGCCTAATGGATAATCACACGTCCCATTCTCCAGCAGCTCTTATGTACGCTGCATTCACAAAGTATTCACCCCCTTGGCGTTTTTCCTGTTCTGTTGCATTACAACCTGGAATTAAAGTGGATTTAACATTAGATTTTGTGTAACGGACCTGACAAATAATCCAAATTATTACAGTGGAATGAAAAAAAAAACCTTGTTAAAAAGAAAAAAAACTAAAAACTGTAAAGATGTGAGTGTTTATTCACCCGCTGAATAAGATCCGGTCAAACCGCCTAGGCCTATAATTACATGAATACGGTCGCCATGTGTGCAATCAAAGTGTCACATGATCTGTCACATGACGTCAGTATCAATCCACCTGTTCTGTAAGAGTCTGCAGCGGGGGCAGGGACTAGAGAACGGTCAGGATACAAGGAAAGGAGACTCCACAAAGTGCTGATTGTCCGGGGGTGTGAAGACTTCTGCACATTGTAGTTTTCTGGTTTTCTTCTAATTATTGTTTGTCACAGTAAACAATATTTTTCACCTTCAGGCTGGGTTCACACGACCTATTTTCTGACGTAAACGAGGCGTATTATGCCTCGTTTTACGCCTGAAAATAGGGCTACAATATGTCGGCAAACATCTGCCCATTCATTTGAATGGGTTTGCCGACGTATTGTGCCGACAACCTGTCATTTACGTGTCGTCGTTTGACAGCTGTCAAACAACGACGCGTAAAATTACAGCCTCGTCAAAAGAAGTGCAGGACACTTATATACATTATATGCAGGACACTTATATACATTATATGCAGGACACTTGTATACATTATATGCGGGACTCTTATATACATTATATGCAGGACACTTATATACATTATATGCAGGACACTTATATACATTATATGCAGGACACTTATATACATTATATGCGGGACACTTATATACATTATATGCGGGACACTTATATACATTATATGCGGGACACTTATATACATTATATGCGGGACACTTCTATACATTATATGCGGGACACTTATATACATTATATGCCGGACACTTATATACATTATATGCGGGACGCTTCTATACATTATATGCGGGACGCTTCTATACATTATATGCAGGACACTTGTATACATTATATGCGGGACTCTTATATACATTATATGCAGGACACTTATATACATTATATGCAGGACACTTATATACATTATATGCAGGACACTTATATACATTATATGCGGGACACTTATATACATTATATGCGGGACACTTATATACATTATATGCGGGACACTTATATACATTATATGCGGGACACTTATATACATTATATGCGGGACACTTATATACATTATATGCCGGACACTTATATACATTATATGCGGGACGCTTCTATACATTATATGCGGGACGCTTCTATACATTATATGCGGGACGCTTCTATACATTATATGCGGGACGCTTCTATACATTATATGCGGGACGCTTCTATACATTATATGCGGGACGCTTCTATACATGATATGCGGGACGCTTATATACATGATATGCGGGACGCTTATATACATGATATGCGGGACGCTTATATACATGATATGCGGGACGCTTATATACATGATATGCGGGACGCTTATATACATGATATGCCGGACGCTTATATACATTATATGCCGGACGCTTATATACATTATATGCGGGGCGCTTGTATACATTATATGCGGGACACATATACATTATATGCGGGGCACTTGTATACATTATATGCGGGGCACTTGTATACATTATATGCGGGACACTTGTATACATTATATGCGGGACACTTGTATACATTATATGCGGGACGCTTCTATACATTATATGCGGGACGCTTCTATACATTATATGCGGGACGCTTATATACATTATATGCGGGACGCTTATATACATTATATGCGGGACGCTTATATACATGATATGCGGGACGCTTATATACATTATATGCGGGACGCTTATATACATGATATGCCGGACGCTTATATAAATTATATGCCGGACGCTTATATACATTATATGCGGGGCACTTGTATACATTATATGCGGGACACATATACATTATATGCGGGGCACTTGTATACATTATATGCGGGACACTTGTATACATTATATGCGGGACACTTGTATACATTATATGCGGGACACTTCTATACATTATATGCGGGACACTTCTATACATTATATGCGGGACACTTCTATACATTATATGCGGGACACTTATATACATTATATGCGGGACACTTATATACATTATATGCGGGACACTTATATACATTATATGCTGGACACTTATATACATTATATGCGGGACACTTCTATACATTATATGCGGGACACTTATATACATTATATGCAGGACACTTATATACATTATATGCGGGACACTTCTATACATTATATGCGGGACACTTCTATACATTATATGCGGGACACTTATATACATTATATGCGGGACACTTATATACATTATATGCGGGACACTTCTATACATTATATGCGGGGCACTTATATACATTATATGCGGGACGCTTATATACATCATATGCCGGACGCTTATATACATTATATGCGGGACGCTTCTATACATTATATGCGGGACGCTTCTATACATTATATGCGGGACGCTTCTATACATTATATGCGGGACGCTTCTATACATTATATGCGGGACGCTTCTATACATTATATGCGGGACGCTTCTATACATTATATGCGGGACGCTTCTATACATTATATGCGGGACGCTTCTATACATTATATGCGGGACACATATACATTATATGCCGGACACTTATATACATTATATGCGGGACACATATACATTATATGCCGGACACTTATATATATTATATGCGGGACACATATACATTATATGCCGGACACTTATATACATTATATGCCGGACACTTATATACATTATATGCCGGACGCTTATATACATTATATGCGGGACGCTTATATACATTATATGCGGGACGCTTATATACATTATATGCGGGACGCTTCTATACATTATATGCGGGACACTTATATACATTATATGCGGGACACTTATATACATTATATGCGGGACACTTATATACATTATATGCGGGACACTTCTATACATTATATGCGGGACACTTATATACATTATATGCGGGACACTAATATACATTATATGCGGGACACTCATATACATTATATGCGGGACGCTTATATACATTACATGCGGGACGCTTATATACATTACATGCGGGACACTTATATACATTATATGCGGGACACTTATATACATTATATGCGGGACACTTATATACATTATATGCGGGACACTTATATACATTATATGCGGGACACTTATATACATTATATGCGGGACACTTATATACATTACATGCCGGACACTTATATACATTACTTGCCGGACACTTATATACATTACATGCGGGACACTTATATACATTACATGCGGGACACTTATATACATTACATGCGGGACACTTATATACATTACATGCGGGACACTTATATACATTACATGCGGGACACTTATATACATTACATTCGGGACACTTATATACATTACATGCGGGACACTTATATACATTACATGCGGGACACTTATATACATTATATGCGGGACACTTATATACATTATATGCGGGACACTTATATACATTACATGCGGGACACTTATATACATTACATGCGGGACACTTATATACATTACATGCGGGACACTTATATACATTACATGCGGGACACTTATATACATTACATGCGGGACACTTATATACATGATATGCGGGACACTTATATACATTATATGCGGGACACTTATATACATCATATGCGGGACACTTCTTTGCAACGTAATTTGAGCCGTTCTTCATTGAACTCAATGAAGAGCAGCTCAAGATTACAGGCGTCAGACGCCTCGCATAATACGAGGAGGAGCTTTTACAGCTGAAACGAGGCAGCTGTTTTCTCCTGAAAACAGTCTGTCATTTCAGCCGTAAAAGCCAGCTAGCGTTTGCACATACCCTCACAGTGGTAGTAGATGTGTGGCAGTGGTGGTAGATGTTGTGTGGCAGTGGTGGCAGATGTTGTGTGGCAGTGGTGGCAGATGTGTGGCAGTGGTGGCAGATGTGTGGCAGTGGTGGCAGATGTGTGGCAGTGGTGGCAGATGTTGTGCGGCAGTGGTGGTAGATGTTGTGTGGCAGTGGTGGCAGATGTTGTGTGGCAGTGGTGGCAGATGTTGTGTGGCAGATGTTGTGAGGCATACTTTGTATGGGAGCACGGCCCGAAAAATGTGGGAGGTTGTGCCAGCAATCGTGGGTCGCAATTCACGGGCCGTGCACACATTGATTTCAATAAACCTGGAACGTATAATGACTTGTCCTATTTTTTTCTGGGCTCCCGGCCAATGCATGGACCGTGGAAATCACTGTCGTGTGCATGAGGCCTAAGGGTTTTTACTGTACGCAAATACGGAACTGCAAATATGGATGCACATCCGTAGGTGTCCGCAATTGTGGAAGCGCCCATAGACTTCTATGGGCGAGTCTGTGCCGGACAAGAATAAGACATGTTCTATATTTTGCTGGTCATTTATACGGCCCAGACACAATCGGTAAATATACTGTAACGTGTCCACGGCTTATAGGAATGAATGGATCCGCAATATCATCTGTAATTACTGATGAAAACTACGGTCGTGTGCATGGGGCCTAAACCTGGATATTATCTCCAGACATGTACGGCCAATAATATAACACTGCGCTGTACTGATCGTGAGTTACATCATGTCTTATACTCCAGTCACATCCAGAGCTGCAGCCACTATTCTGCTGTTATATCATGTCTTATACTCCAGTCCCGATTCTGCTGACTGTCATTTGGAGACTGGGACAGTTCTGACAAATACCTAACAGATGAACTTTCCTAAAACACTGTACACTGAAGTAGAAAGAAAGCTACATCTCCAACAATGCAATGCAGGAGAGCACAGTGCATTATAAATGCCATCCTGTAAGATACATATCGGTTTTTGTAATGGGGCACTGTGAGGCAAATATTAACCATGTGTCGCATCTAAAATGTTCCTCTTTGGCATCTGTACTATTTGGAGGTGACTATAGATTACAGGATTATATTTTAGGACGTGACCAACAGGCAGCTGCATAAGGCAGTGAGCGGGACAGTTCCTCTGGTCTGTGTCTCCCTCTGGTGGAGAAGGTGGAAACTGCAAATTGTACAGATTAATTCTACAATAGAATAAGAAGCAGCAATAGCTGAAAAGTGTGAGGGAGCCTCGTGTATTGTACTGCAGCACCTGACCCCCGTGACAGTGATGTTACCCAGGTGAACCGCGGGCACGACTGGTCTACAGGCACCTTGTATATCCCAGGTGGGAGATCTCGGCACAAGGAAGCGGGGAATATCCCTAACATTTCCTTGTGCAGAAATCCCATCATCCTTTTTATCAGTGCAGCAGATCTCACAAAGAGAAGTCATATAACCCCCAGCAGCCCCCATGTATATACAGGACAATCGCCTCTCTCTATATAACACACAGGTCCTTCTCAATGAATTAGAAGACCATCAAAAAGTTCATTTATGTCAGTAATTCAATTCATAAAGTGTCTCATATATTCTATAGATTCATCACACACAGAGGGATCTCATATATTCTATAGATTCATCACACGCAGAGGGATCTCATATATTCTATAGATTCATCACACACAGAGGGATCTCATATATTCTATAGGTTCATCACACACAGAGGGATCTCATATATTCTATAGATTCATCACACACAGAGGGATCTCATATATTCTATAGGTTCATCACACACAGAGGGATCACATATATTCTATAGATTCATCACACACAGAGGGATCTCATATATTCTATAGGTTCATCACACACAGAGGGATCTCATATATTCTATAGATTCATCACACACAGAGGGATCTCATATATTCTATAGGTTCATCACACACAGAGGGATCTATTTCCAGCATTTTTTCTTGTAATGTTGATGATTATGGGAACAGTTACTGAAAACCCCAAATTTTGTGTCTCAGAAAATGAGAATATTATATAAGCCCAATTTCAAAAATGATTTTTAATACAGAAATGTCGTCTTACTGAGAAGTCCGTCCAGTATCTGCCCCCAATACTTGGCCGGGGCTCCGACTCTGCATGAATTACTGCAACAATGCGACGTGGCATGGAGGCGATCAGCCTGTGGCACTGCTGAGGTGTTATCAATGCGGCATGGCATGGAGGCGATCAGCCTGTGGCACTGCTGAGTTGTCATTAATGCGGCGTGGCATGGAGGCGATCAGCCTGTGGCACTGCTGAGGGGTTATTACTGCGGCGTGGCATGGGGGCGATCAGCCTGTGGCACTGCTGAGGTGTTATCAATGTGGTGTGGCATGGAGGCGATCAGCCTGTGGCACTGCTGAGGTGTTATCAATGCAGCGTGGCATGGAGGCGATCAGCCTGTGGCACTGTAAAGGTATTATTAATGCAGCGTGGCATGGAGCCGATCAGCCTGTGGTATTGCTGAAGAGTTCTCAATATGGCGTGGCATGGAGGCGATCAGCCTGTGGCACTGCTGAGGTGTTATCAATGCGGCGTGGCATGGAGGCGATCAGCCTGTGGCACTGCTGAGTTGTCATTAATGCGGCGTCGCATGGAGGCGATCAGCCTGTGGCACTGCTGAGGGGTTATTACTGCGGCGTGGCATGGGGGCGATCAGCCTATGGCACTGCTGAGGTGTTATCAATGTGGTGTGGCATGGAGGCGACCAGCCTGTGGCACTGCTGAGGTGTTATCAATGTGGTGTGGCATGGAGGCGATCAGCCTGTGGCACTGCTGAGGTGTTATCAATGCAGCGTGGCATGGAGGCGATCAGCCTGTGGCACTGTAAAGGTATTATTAATGCAGCGTGGCATGGAGCCGATCAGCCTGTGGTATTGCTGAAGAGTTATCAATGTGGCGTGGCATGGAGGCGATCAGCCTGTGGCACTGCTGAGGTGTTATCAATGCGGCATGGCATGGAGGCGATCAGCCTGTGGCACTGCTGAGTTGTCATTAATGCGGCGTGGCATGGAGGCGATCAGCCTGTGGCACTGCTGAGGGGTTATTACTGCGGCGTGGCATGGGGGCGATCAGCCTGTGGCACTGCTGAGGTGTTATCAATGTGGTGTGGCATGGAGGCGACCAGCCTGTGGCACTGCTGAGGTGTTATCAATGCGGCATGACATGGAGGCGATCAGCCTGTGGCACTGCTGAGTTGTCATTAATGCGGCATGGCATGGAGGCGATCAGCCTGTGGCACTGCTGAGGGGTTATTACTGCGGCGTGGCATGGAGGCGATCAGCCTGTGGCACTGCTGAGGTGTCATTAATATGGCATGGAGGCGATGAGCCTGTGGCACTGCTGAGGTGTTATCAATGCGGCGTGGCATGGAGCCGATCAGCCTGTGGCGCTGCTGAGTTGTCATTAATGCGGCGTGGCATGGAGGTGATCAGCCTGTGGCGCTGCTAAGGTGTTATCAATGCGGCATGACATGGGGGTGATCAGCCTGTGGCACTGCTGAGGTGTTATCAATGTGGTGTGGCATGGAGGCGATCAGCCTGTGGCACTGCTGAGGTGTTATCAATGCAGCGTGGCATGGAGGCGATCAGCCTGTGGCACTGTAAAGGTATTATTAATGCAGCGTGGCATGGAGCCGATCAGCCTGTGGTATTGCTGAAGAGTTATCAATGTGGCGTGGCATGGAGGCGATCAGCCTATGGCACTGCTGAGGTGTTATCAATGCGGCGTGGCATGGAGGCGATCAGCCTTTGGCACTGCTGAGTTGTCATTAATGCGGCGTGGCATGGAGGCGATCAGCCTGTGGCACTGCTGAGGGGTTATTACTGCGGCGTGGCATGGAGGCGATCAGCCTGTGGCACTGCTGAGGTGTCATTAATATGGCATGGAGGCGATGAGCCTGTGGCACTGCTGAGGTGTTCTCAATGCGGCGTGGCATGGAGGCGATCAGCCTGTGGCACTGCTGAGTTGTCATTAATGCGGCGTGGCATGGAGGCGATCAGCCTGTGGCACTGCTGAGGGGTTATTACTGTGGCGTGGCATGGAGGCGATCAGCCTGTGGCACTGCTGACGTGTCATTAATATGGCATGGAGGCGATGAGCCTGTGGCACTGCTGAGTTGTCATTAATGCGGCGTGGCATGGAGGCGATCAGCCTGTGGCACTGCTGAGGTGTTGTGGAAGCCCGGGTTGTATGATATTGGCCTTCAGCTTGTCTGCATTGCTGGGTCTAGGGTCTCATCTTCCTCTTGACAAAACCCTATAGATTCTCTATGGGGTTTAGGTCGGGGGAGTTTGCTGGCCAATCAGGTGCAGTGATTCTGCGGTTATTACACCAGGTATTGGTACTATTGGCAGTGTGGGCAGGTGCCAAGTCCTGCTGGAAAATGAAATCAGCGTCTCCATAAGGCGTGTCAGCAGAGGGAAGCATGAAGTGCTGGGAAATGTCCTGCTAGACGCTGCGCGGACTCAGACACTGTCAAAAGTACCAATACCTGGTGTAATAACCACAGTATCACTGCACTTGATTGACCAGCAAACTCGCCTGACCTAAACCCCATAGAGAATCTACAGGGTATTGTCAAGAGGAAGATGAGAGACACCAGACCCAACAATGCAGACAAGCTGAAGGCCGATATCATACAATCTGAGCTTCCATAACCCCTCAGCAATACCAGAGCCTGATCGCCTCCATGCCACGCCGCATTGATAACACCTCAGCAGTGCCACAGACTGATTGCCCCCAATACTTGGCCGGGGCTCCGACTCTGCATGAATTACTGCAACAATGCGGCGTGGCATGGAGGCGGATACTGGACGGACTTCTCAGTAAGACGACATTTCTGTATTAAAAATCATTTTTGAAATTGGGCTTATGTAATGTTCTAACTTTCTGAGACGCTAAATTTTGGGTTTTCAGTAACTGTTCCCATAATCATCAACATTACAAGAAAAAATGCTAGACATAGATCCCTCTGTGTGTGATGAATCTATAGAATATATGAGATCCCTCTGTGTGTGATGAATCTATAGAATATATGAGATCCCTCTGTGTGTGATGAATCTATAGAATATATGAGATCCCTCTGTGTGTGATGAATCTATAGAATATATGAGATCCCTCTGTGTGTGATGAATCTATAGAATATGAGATCCCTCTGTGTGTGATGAATCTATAGAATATGAGATCCCTCTGTGTGTGATGAATCTATAGAATATATGAGATCCCTCTGTGTGTGTGATGAATCTATAGAATATATGAGATCCCTCTGTGTGTGATGAATCTATAGAATATATGAGATCCCTCTGTGTGTGATGAATCTATAGAATATATGAGATCCCTCTGTGTGTGATGAATCTATAGAATATATGAGATCCCTCTGTGTGTGATGAATCTATAGAATATGAGATCCCTCTGTGTGTGATGAATCTATAGAATATGAGATCCCTCTGTGTGTGATGAATCTATAGAATATGTGAGAGACTTTATGAATTGAATTACTGACAGAATATCAAAAAGTTCATTTATAAGGACGTGTGTGTGTGTGTGTGTGTGTGTGTGTGTGTGTGTGTGTGTGTGTGTGTGTGTGTGTGTGTGTGTGTGTGTGTGTGTGTGTGTGTGCAGTGGCGGATTAAGTAAACCATGGGCCCTGGGCTGTTCCACAAGCTTGGGCCCCCTTGTCCACCACCGCCCTGCCACGTCATGTCTATATTAAACACCACCTTTCTGTGTGAGCACTGACAAATGAGTGCTACGATTCCCCTTGTCAAAGGGCTGTGTCCCTACACACTGACAGTCTTCAACCATCGCTGACAGTATCACACTGTGTAGGGACACATCCTCCTGACAAGGGGAATGGTAACACGCATTTGTCTATTAGTCCTGGGTACACAAAGACTTTATGTGGAATACAAGGATTTCCGATAACAGACATGTCAGGAGAGGTGACAGATCTATAAATGCAATGACTCACAGGTGATGTCTTCACTGATAGGTCGTTCTCTTTTCTTCTCCATCTGACACAGACCGCTATGGCGACTTCTCCTGATGACTGCAGTTTCCTGATGAGAAATCTTTTCCCCTTGATTCTGTAGCCATTTTCAGCGTCTATAGCAACATAAAAATTCAGACATAAACACCATAAATTGTCTTATACCCCAGACCACTAAGCAAATTAAGACCCAGGCCCATACATTAACTCAACCCAATAAATTCAGTCCCCAAGAGGTAACTAAACTTTTAAAAAACATTTGGCGTGTCATAGTGAGAGTGATATGTCAGAAGTTTTGATTGATGGGGGTCCCAGCATTGAGACCACCACCGATCACTAAAACAAAGCAGCAGGAGTGCCCGGGTGAGCGCTGTTCCACTTCATTTCTGATTGTCTTTCCTCGTCGCGGTGTACGGACTCATAGACTTTCTGTTGTGCCCATAGACCGCATGCTCGGCTATCAGAGGAAAGACGATCAGAAACAAAGTGGCTCCTCACTCACCTGAGCGCTTCTGCCACTTTGTTTCAGCGATTGGTGGGGTCTCAGTGCCCGGACCCCCACCGATTAGAACATTTGACATGTCACTATGACATGTATTTTTTTTTAAAAAGTTTCGTTAGTTACCCTTTAAGCAGTCAGACACCCCTCCCCAGTGCATCTGACTGACTGCTGAGTGCCCTATGGGAGGGTCTAAGTGTCTGACACTTAGGGCGGATTTACACGAGCGTGTGCGTTTTGCGCACACAAAAAATGCGGCGTTTTGCGAGCGCAAAAGGCACTTAACAGCTCCGTGTGTCATCACCATATGATGCGCGGCTGCGTGCCTTTCGCGCACCCGCCATCATTATGACACTCTGTTTGCATGTTTGTAGCACCTGGTGCTTTTCTGTTTGCAATCATAGTTATACTGCTGTTGAGCAAATCACGCACGTCCCACGGAGGTGCCTCCGTGTGGCATGCGTGATTTTCACGCACCCATTGACTTCAATGGGTGCGTGATGCGCAAAAAACGCAGAAATATAGGACATGTCGTCAGTTTTACGCAGCAGACTCACGCTGCGCAAAAATCACTGACAGTCTGCACTGCCCCATATACTTGCATAGGTCCGTGCGACGCGCATGAAAAGCACGCGCGTTGCACGGACAAATTACACGTTCATGTAAATCCGCCCTTATTGCTCTTGGGGGGGGGGGGGGGAGGAGTTATTCCCCTATAGAACCCTGAACAGTCAATCAAACGCTCTGACCCCCCCCCCCCCCTGCAGAATAATAACTACTGAGGGCTCCATGGGGGAGATTATACTGCAGGGGGGGGGTTCTGAGCATCTGACTTACTGCAGAGGGCTCTATGGGTGGGAAATTATTTTGCACACAAAAAATGTGAGATTAAACACCCTATATACAATTCACACTAACACCAAACACTATATATTCAAACCACACACACTATATAGACTTACATTATAGACACTATAAACACAGCACACACTATATACACAGCACACACTATATACACAGCACACACTATATAGACTTACATTATGACACACATATACACACACACACTACATAGACTTACATTATAGACACTATATACACAGCACACACTATATACACAGCACACACTATATACACAGCACACACTATATAGACTTACATTATGACACACATAAACACACACACACTACATAGACTTACATTATAGACACTATATACACAGCACACACTATATACACAGCACACACTACATAGACTTACATTATAGACACAGCACACACTATATACACAGCACACACTATATAGACTTACATTATGACACACACACACACACACACACTACATAGACTTACATTATAGACACTATATACACAGCACACACTATATACACAGCACACACTATATAGACTTACATTATGACACACACACACACACACACACTACATAGACTTACATTATAGACACTATATACACAGCACACACTATATACACAGCACACACTATATACACTATATACACAGCACACACTATATAGACTTACATTATGACACACACACACACACACACACACACTACATAGACTTACATTATAGACACTATATACACAGCACACACTATATACACAGCACACACTATATACACAGCACACACTATATAGACTTACATTATGACACACACACACACACACACACTACATAGACTTACATTATAGACACTATATACACAGCACACACTATATACACAGCACACACTATATACACAGCACACACTATATAGACTTACATTATGACACACACACACACTACATAGACTTACATTATAGACACTATATACACAGCACACACTATATACACAGCACACACTATATACACAGCACACACTATATAGACTTACATTAACTAACACACACACACTTACCAGTCTCTTCCTCTGCGGTGCTTGTCTCTGGCAGTCTCCAGGACCTTAATCATGTGACTGTGACGTCACCACAGGTCCTTCACCCTCTAGTTTCAGTTTTGCCGTTATCAGGCAGCTGCTGGAGGTTTAGACAGGAGGGAGAGTGCACAGCAGCACAGAGGAGCAGACTGTCAGGGAGACTCCAGCACCTGCCCATCACAATCTCTGACAGTCTGCTCTCTACAGCTGATGTGCTGTGCCCCTGTTCCCTGGCCGCAATTGACTCCCCCTGCACATTCCCCCCGCCTCTAGAATGCGGCCGGCAGCAGCAGCAGCCCTGGAGAGTTTTGTTTCACTTGTGTGCGGTGTGGGAAGCTATGGGCCCCCCTGCAAGCCTTGGGCCCCGGGCGACCGCCCGAAACGCCCATATGGGGATCCGCCACTGTGTGTGTGTGTGTGTAAAAACATAGGTGGTGTGTCCATCAATAATATTTTCCTGAATCGTACTGTTATGCTTATTAATATGGTCCCATATCTCCGTAGTCGTCTCTCCCATGATCGTCGAAACGACGCAAGCGCAGTAATACATTGCAGGTAGTGCGCTCACTATGAGACGCTGACACGGATGTGGTAGGGCTGGTTGGGCTCCGTCCCGGCTTCCAGACGATACATCACTGTAAGTTTTAAGGCACTTTGCTTTTTATATACTAATTGTTATGATACTTAGTTTGTGATATTTAACACGTCTGGGGAGGGAATATTATGTCCACATTGATTGGCCATATTTATACCCACATGGTCCACTGTTTTCGTATGCTCGATAAAGACTCCTGTGTGGGTCAGAACGTGGCTGTACTTTGGGATATGTTACTAAACACTGAAAATCTGTAGCCAAGTTTTTTACGATCCTCACGGTTGCGGCGTCACGTTCCTCACTGTTGCGGCGTCACGTTCCTCACTGTTGCGGCGTCACGTTCCTCACTGTTGCGGCGTCACGTTCCTCACTGTTGCGGCGTCACGTTCCTCACTGTTGCCGTGTCACGTTCCTCACTGTTGCGGCGTCACGTTCCTCACTGTTGCCGTGTCACGTTCCTCACTATTGCTGATAAAATGCAGAATTAATCGTGACGTCGCAACAAAGTTCAAATAATGTTTTGGAATGGCCAAGTGAAAGTCCTGACCGTAATTCAACAAATCCCGTAGACGTTTAGATGCAGTTATTGCCGCACAGGGCGTCACCACAGGGGCTTCCCTCTTGACTTTTATCATTCTTAGGCCTCATGCACACGACCGTATTTTTTCCCACCCGTAAATACTGGCGTAAATACGGGTCCGGTGTCACACGTATTCGACCCGTTTTGCACCAGTATTTACGGACCGGTGCGCGTAAATACGGTTCCGGTGTCACCAGTATTCCACCCGTATTTACGGGCACGTTTTCGATGCAAAATTGCACTGCACTAATCGGCAGCCCCTTCTCTCTATCAGTGCAGGATAGAGAAAAGGGGCAGCCCCTTCCGAGGTAAAAGTAAAAGAAATTCATACTTACCCGGCCGTTGTCTTGGTGACGCGTCCCTCTCCTGACATCCAGCCCGACATCCCTGGATGACGCGGCAGTCCATGTGACCGCTGCAGCCTGTGATTGGCCTGTGATTGGCTGCAGCTGTCACATGGGCTGAAACGTCATCCAGGGGTGTCGGGCCGGATGTCGAGGGGGACGCGTCACCAAGGCAACGGCCGGGAGACCGGACTGGAGGAAGAAGCAGGAAGTTCTCTGTAAGTATGAACATCTTTTTTTTTTTTTTTTACAGGTTGCTGTATATTCTGATCGGAATTCACTGTCCAGGGTGCTGAAAGAGTTACTGCCGATCAGTTAACTCTTTCAGCACCCTGGACAGTGACTATTTACCGACGTCGCCTAGCAACGCTGCCGTAATGACGGGTGCACACATGTAGCCACCCGTCATTACGGGAGCTCCATAGACTTCTATGGGCTGTCCGTGCCTGAAATAGGACATGTTCTATCTTTTTCAACGGCACGTGCACCTTCCCGTAAGAAAACGGGAAGGTACCCATGGCCAATAGCAGTCTATGAGCCCGTTATTACGGGTCGTAATTACGACCCGTAATAACGGGAGTTTTTACGGTCGTGTGCATGAGGCCTTAGCCTTTTGGTGTGTCCTAGAGATTCTGCCAGCTGCATTGTTAAAATCACTCCCAAAATGGCAGCCGGACACTACTTAGCAATTTGAAGACACCTTTTCCTGGCTTGTAGGAGGCGGGGTGAGATTCCCTCCCACATTTACGGCAGCTGTGAGTCAGGTTGCTTTCCCTTATTCACCTTGCTGTAATTCTGGGAAATGCTCCCTCTGGTGGCCAACATAGGAAAACATGTCAAATTATTATTTAATTTTTAATACTTCCCACCGTGTGTAAGAAAAAAAATGTAGCAAAAATTTTTTAATTATATAATAAAAATAAGTAACTTACTTAAAAAAAATAATAATAATAATTTGTGACACATTCCCTTTGTCTATTGACAGTCATTTCATAAAAATGAAGTTCCCCTTTAGGTAACCCCTGTCAGTAAGCAGCCGTGTATACTCCCTTTACCAGCCAGTGACCGGGTTGAGATATTTCCTGATGGTCAGCGGGGACACCGGGGCGAGCTGTGCATCACAGGCCATATAGAGAGATGAAGCCCATGCTCTAGGTCCTGAATTGCATTCCCTTGCGACATGGACCGCCTACATGGCAGCCATTTTGAATAATTTACATTTCCACCAATAGAAATGTGCACAATTTGCATAATTTCCCAGAATGCATTGCTGAAATTCTCCCTAAGTTTACTGAGTTTCAAAAAGAATAAATTAAACGGAGGTAAAACGTTGAAATCTGGTATGCTAGCGTGGTTCCTGGCGGGTGAGGCGCAGGTGCTCCCAGGACACGCCCAGGCTGAAAATTTTATTTAAAAAAAAATATTTTGCCAAAAATGTTATTTAGAAAAAAATTAAATTATTTTGCTGAAAAATTTATTTAAAATAAAAAAAAAAATTATTTTTGGTACATTTGGTAGGTGAGCATCATTCTATGTACTTCTATTATTCTAGAACTTGTAGCCAAACATCTCCTAAAGCATTTACATCACATGCTTAGAGAACCAATAGAATCCCTTAAGCTTGGCCGAATCCTCTCATACCAGAAGGCCTCGGGCCACCACACATAGTAGCAGCTCAGAACCTCAACCAGTGAGTGAGACTCCAGCCCGCAAGGGCTTCACAAGTGCAGTACAATACACTCTATAATATAGTCAGAGCACTCTAACAGGAATACTTTCAGTGGGACATTTATTTCATTTAGGGAGAGTTTTAAGCAATGCACCATGGGAAATTATGCAAATCTGAAGAGCAGAAGGTATATCTGTCATATTCTTGTTACAGAGCAGGAAAAGGCGTTACATAGGAGGGGAGGTGGATCTCCCTCACAGTTTTTTCTGTAGCCGGATTACAGCCCAGACTCAGTACCTCGGGGTATTTTTGGTACATCTTCTAGGTGAGCAATAATCCAGTCATTTCACATTTATTTCCATTGTTCTATAACTTGTAACATTTCTACTTCTAATAATGCATTTACATCACTTGCTTAGGGAACCAATAGAATCCCTTAATCCCTTAATCAGGGCACTCTAACAGGAATACCTTCAGTGGGACATTTATTTAACTTAGGGAGAGTTTTAAGCAATGCACCATGGGAAATTATGCAAATAGAAGGTATGTCTGTTATATTCTTGTTGCAGAGGAAGAGGAGTCACAGAGGAGGGGAGGTGCATCCCATGTTCCCTCCCAGTTTTTTCTGCAGCTAGGTTGTGGCTCCGATTCAGCACCATGGGGTGGGGCCAATAGAGTTCACTAGATCAAGGTCAAAGGGGATCTGGGACACTCCCTTATTGTGTCAATATACTGAGCAGTGCAAGGAGCTTCACCAACTTGTTCAAATATAGACAGGACCTCCATTGACATCATGAATAAGTTTTGCAGTAATCCTCTAATGATTTTAACCAATGATTTTCTGGATGAACCAAGAGTGACCATCAATTCTCTGTCATTGGATCATCTTGTTTATTCACAGAAATTTAGTTGACTTATGGGAAGCATTAATAGTCCCAGAGCAAAGTTCTCCAGGCCCCATAAGAAGCAGAAGTGACCAGAATGCAATGTTCCAGATCGTTTTTTTAAATCTTTTTTTGAAAGCCTGAGCCGTGCTTTCTCACCCAAGTGCATAAAAAGTGCACAAGGATTCGGTCTATTGCAGCCCTTCTCTTAAAAGAAAGAGGCCGCGCATAACCATTCCCCGACCCTCCAAACCGTAGGCCTAGTGCATCCCCCCCCTTGCCGAAGCTTGGGGAGACACAAACACTCCAAGGCTTCTACCTGGGCTACCACCCCAGTGTCCACCTTGGAGCCTGCATCTGGTTGCACCTCCCCTCCGAAGAAGGGAGGCCGGGTTGCAGGGAAAAAAGTAACCAGAAGGCCACACATTTTCCCCCTAGACCCTGGAAGGTTCCCAGAAGGGCACCGCATCCCGAAAATCTAGTGACAAACAGTGAAAAACCAAACTAAATAAGTGGATGTGCGCCGTGATATCGGCGTGGACATCCGCCAGGTATAAAAAAATTCCTCATCTCCCAGCCAGAAGGCCGGGAGAATAAAGGTGTGCGCTCATATAGTGTGAAAGAGCAATGCGTGCAAATGTGCCATCACTCAGAGGGATCCCACCCACAGTGAGTTAGGGCACCCGAGGGTCACCAGCCCTGGGGCCCATAGCAACTCGGGCTTCCAAACTACCCGACTTCGATCCAGCGGTCGCCTGGTCACCTACAAATGGTACCTTTAAACCAAATGCGTACACCAGAGCGATGACCGTTGTGGTTCCCTGCCTCTCACCTCGGCGTCCTGTCATCCCTCCACGATGGCGGCTCCTCCACCGGCAGGGATGATTACGGACCTCAGCTTGGGCAGCTAATACACTTGATCTTAGCCAGGCCGAGAAGTGTAAAGATCTGAGCGACTGTGACAAGGGACAAATTGTGATGTCTTAGGGTAAGTTCACACAGAGCTTTTTTACACGTTTTTGCATGCGGCAACCGCGTTGGAAAATGTGCCAAAAAAACGGTCGAAAACTTGATTTCAATGGGAAGCGCAGGCGTTTTTTGTCCACGAGCGGTGAAACCGTCTCGCAGGAAAGAGAAGCGACATGTCCTATCTTCGGGCGTTTACCTCTCTGACCTCCCATTGACATCAATCGCACATAATTGCGGGCGAAAAATGCCAAATCTGCCTGCAAAAAACTCTGTGTGAACCCAGCCTTAAAGGATCTCCTCCTAATGTCTTGTGACAGACACCACAGGAACCGTCAGTCTTGGGGAGTCCGGGCCTCAACTGGCTCAGAGCCGTACAGGGGCACCAGGGCGACTATACAATATTAGGGAGGGGGTTACATTTTTATGGCTGATCGGTGTATATATTATTACACAAGATCCTAATATTATCGCTTCTCGGCCTTTTGATACTATCCATCTGTACCCCACACCTGTCTCCATTCTGTTTATACGTGACGATTGTGTGATACTGTCTACTGAGCTGGGTATCTAATCCTATCATGTGTGATACTGTCTGCTGAGCCGTGTATCTAATCCTATCATGTGTGATACTGTCTGCTGACCTGCTGTATCTAATGCTATCATGTGTGATACTGTCTGCTGAGCTGTGTATCTAATCCTATCATGTGTGATACTGTCTGCTGAGCCGTGTATCTAATGCTATCATGTGTGATACGGTCTCAGAGAGCTGCTGTATTTAATGCACACGTCAAAAACACAAGGCCCACGTGCCGAATCCATCCCACCACCTCATTTGATGTGGCCCTGAATCAGGTTTTTACATGCAGCGCCACAACAGCAGGACTTCTAAGTCCGCAAAAACGTGTGTTTTTTTTCTGCCGTCCGGTATTTAGTTCTCCCGGAACATTGCACTGCGCATGCGCCAAAAAGGACATGCGCAGCGCAAAGGGAAGAGTAGGCGGCCGTGGTCAAGTGAGCAAGTCTGAGTGAGGTGACTGACTCAGGTCAGGTGACTGGACTGGTTCATTCCCGAGCCGGCACCGGCCTCACTCAGACTGCCGCCGCGTGACCTGCTAAATATGATTCACGTCAGGCGGAGTGGAGAGCAGTAGAAGTACGCTACCACTCTGGGGCCTATGTCATACCTCCCAACCGTCCCAGATTCAGTGGGACTGTCCTGGATTCAGTTGTCCCGAGCGGCCGGGGATATATCCCACTGTCAACTGTATCTGCGTCCTCAAACTCTGCTACAAAGGTGAGGTTGTGGAAGACCGTTTCATGTCACAGATCCACCATGACAAGACTGAGCACAGCAACGAGACACAAGGTGGTTATACTGCATCAGCAAGGTATCTCCCAGGTAACGTTTTCAATGCAGACCGGGGCTTCAGGATGTGCTGTTAAACCTCTTCTGAAGAAGCGCAAAGAAACTGGCAGTGTTGAGGATCATAGACGCAGTAGTTGGCCAAGGAAACCATGCAGCAGATCAAAGACACTTTGCTTACTTCGCTTTGAAATCGATAGATATTAAGCAGTGCCATCAGCTCAGAACTGGCAGAAACCAGTGGCACCCATCTACTGTTCGGAGAAGTCAGGCCAGAAGTGGTCTCCATGGAAGAATTGTAGCCAAAAAAAACATGCATTTAATGTAGAAACAAGAGTAAGCGACACAACTATGCACAAAAACATAGGAACTGGGGTTCAGATAAACGGAAGCAGGTGCTCTGGACTGAGGAGTCACAATGTGCAGAAGGCAGTTTATTCTCTGAAGGGCTGGAGAGCTGTACAATAATGAGGGTCTGCAGGCAGCAGTGAAGATGGTGGAGGGTCCTGGAGAGCGGTACAATAATGAGGGTCTGCAGGCAGCAGTGAAGATGGTGGAGGGTCCTGGAGAGCGGTACAATAATGAGGGTCTGCAGGCAGCAGTGAAGATGGTGGAGGGTCCTGGAGAGCGGTACAATAATGAGGGTCTGCAGGCAGCAGTGAAGATGGTGGAGGGTCCTGGAGAGCGGTACAATAATGAGGGTCTGCAGGCAGCAGTGAAGATGGTGGAGGGTCCTGGAGAGCGGTACAATAATGAGGGTCTGCAGGCAGCAGTGAAGATGGTGGAGGGTCCTGGAGAGCGGTACAATAATGAGGGTCTGCAGGCAGCAGTGAAGATGGTGGAGGGTCCTGGAGAGCGGTACAATAATGAGGGTCTGCAGGCAGCAGTGAAGATGGTGGAGGGTCCTGGAGAGCGGTACAATAATGAGGGTCTGCAGGCAGCAGTGAAGATGGTGGAGGGTCCTGGAGAGCGGTACAATAATGAGGGTCTGCAGGCAGCAGTGAAGATGGTGGAGGGTCCTGGAGAGCAGGACAATAATGAGGGTCTGCAGGCAGCAGTGAAGATGGTGGAGGGTCCTGGAGAGCAGGACAATAATGAGGGACTGCAGGCAGCAGTGAAGATGGTGGAGGGTCCTGGAGAGCGGTACAACAATGAGGGTCTGCAGGCAGCAGTGAAGATGGTGGAGGGTCCTGGAGAGCGGTGTAATAATGAGGGTCTGCAGGCAGCAGTGAAGATTTTGGAGGGTCCTGGAGAGCGGTGCAATAATGAGGGTGTGCAGGCAGCAGTAAAGATGGTGGAGGGTCCTGGAGAGTGGTACAATAATGAGGGTCTGCAGGCAGCAGTGAAGCATGGCATAGGGTCCTGGAGAGCGGTACAATAATGAGGGTCTGCAGGCAGCAGTGAAGATGGTGGAGGGTCCTGGACAGCGGTACAATAATGAGGGTCTGCAGGCAGCAGTGAAGCATGGCATAGGGTCCTGGAGTGCGGTACAATAATGAGGGTCTGCAGGCAGCAGTGAAGATGGTGGAGGGTCCTGGAGAGAGGTACAATAATGAGGGCCTTCAGGCAGCAGTGAAGATGGTGGAGGGTCCTGGAGATTGGTACAATAATGAGGGTCTGCAGGCAGCAGTGAAGATGGTGGAGGGTCCTGTAAGTTTGAGGCTGCATTTCAGCACATGGTGTTGGGGATTTGGACAGGATTAATAATGTCCTCAATGCGGAGAAATACAGGCAGATACTTTTCCATCATGTAATACCATCAGGGAGACGTCTGATTGGCTGGATGTTGGGGGTTGTCCTGCTGCAGAATAAATTTGCCAATGTCATTAAGAACTATCCCCGGTGTAAAGAAGAACAAGGAGCCGTGGAAATGATGATGTGGCCCACACAGAGCAAGGATCTCTACATCATGGAGTCTGTCTGGGATACACGAAGAGACAGGAGGATGTGAAGAAGCGACATCCACAGATCTGCACGTAGTTCCCCAAGACGTGGAACAACCTCCCGGCTGAGTTCTTGCAAAACTGTGCGAGAGCGTACCTAGAAGAATTGATGCTGAAGGCAAAGGGCGGTCACTCCAAATATTGATTTGATTTATATTTATCTTTTGTTCATTCACTTTACATTTTGTTAATTGATTAAAAAAAACAAAAACATTCACACTTCTATTTTGGAAGCATTCTCACTTTGCAGCATTTTTCCACAACTGCCGAAAGCTTTTGCACAGTACTGTATATACCATAGGTGATGTGTCCATACACGAACATTGTACCTGTATATACAGAACTCTCCTCTCTCTCATATATATATATATATATATAGACCATAGGTGGTGTTCATACACTAACATTGTGCCTGTATATTGGGGATTCCCCTGATTATAGGGGGGTGACTGCTATCCGCGTATCGTGAGGCTCAGTGTGATTTCATGTCGTTGCCTGGAGATTTAAACAATCATTTTTTTAAGTCACTTATAAATCACTCAAAGAATAAAAAAGGAACATCTGGATTACAAGGACCGCGGGTTCTCACCTGCACCTCCTCTTTGTCTCCGGGAAAATCTTATTGATCTGTGTTGATTGTTTGGGGACAGATCACGCACAGCGCCCCCCAGTGACCACAGTAAGATTTTTCTTGGTTACTGCAGCATTTCTTCAGAATGATTTTTATTTGTCGTTTTTTGTTTTTACTTCAGGTAATAAAAGAAAATCTAACAGACTGAATATTCTCTTTACCTGGAGCAGTGGAGTCTTATTTCTCAGCTGGGACTTGTGGTTCTAGAACCGCTGAAGACCAGACCTAGTATGAGACTGACTGGAGGCAGCCGGGCCCCGGAGAAAGCTCACAATACACTTCTAAATAGAAGAGCGACATTTATCAGACAATGGCGGCAGATCACAGAGCTGGCCCCGGGCCCCTATCATAGCCTCATCTATACGCGTAGTCCGTGCCATTAGACAGGTATCTGAATGTGGTATTTATCCGTCTCCTGACCCCAATAGAACATGAATACAAGCACAGAATGAGTCATTTCTGTGAATCATCAGATCGGTGCAGCGAGCGGCGATCACTTCGATCAGCTGGGAGTATTAGTTCAGGTTTTCCACCATAAAGTCGAATAGAAACGTCTCAGGACACACTGATCTAGATATCAATAGGATGGGGACGGTTATATTACGGGTATCACAACGCACCCCATTTCCCTTTATTTCTGTATTTTGGCTGTGGTTTCGGGGACTGACCTGAACATAAGACAATGGACCTGACAACGTCTTTATACCCAGAAACAAAGAAACTGCAGCAAAAGGAAATGTTTGGATTTAATACAAATTTTATACAAAGAAAATGTGAAAAAATACTTCCATATGCTAAAAGCAATTATGTTTCACAAGAGAAAGCCGGACAGTCCCGCGCGCCGAACCGCTCGACCACAGATCCTTCTTCACTCGGGATCGGTGGTGTCTCGCCGTCATGTATACGCCGCTGGTTACTGTACACACCGTCTCCAAACAATGGTGAAAATCAATAGGGTGAGAAATGTACAATGTGTCGTACTGGAATGATATTATACGGAGGGGCCTCTCATATACCGACATCAGCAGTGATTTTACATGAGATACAAAGTGAACCTGCGGCTCCAATGTAACAGACTGACGGCGCCGCCATGGATTGTTCGCGATGTCATCCACAGACGGCGCCTTGTATTCATTTCCGGTTATTAGGATTGTTCCCGCGGGGAGTTCCCATGTGGGGGTGAAAGCTTTGATTATTCATATAGAAGCTCGTATCATTCACCACGTCTTTGTACACTGATTATAATGATACAAGAATCTTCTGCTTATCTACAGGTTGTCGCTCCATCCGTTGCGTCTTGTGCGCTGCGCCTCTGACACGTTTCAGCAAGGTCTGTTATAATGGGCGTCTTAAGGTCGCGGCTCCGGATAAACGTCCATAAGTTAAAGTGAATACAAATATAAAAAGATCGTTTTCTATCACATCCACAGATTGTACATTATTTACATACAGGAGGCGGCGCGGGGTCCGCACGCTCTGGTCGCCGCTCGCTCACAATGTAGTGTTTCTTTATGGTCTTGCTGTTAATGCTCGCAGGTCACACTCTCCTCACCTGAGCCGGCATGGTGGTCTGCACATACTGAACGCCGGCTCTCACCGCCGCCGCTCCGGCATTGGGGCTCACAACCACCGGGATGGTCTGTTGATGAGAAGCAGAAAAGTTACGATCTACAGAAGTCAACATTTACTATATAAAAGACAAAGGGACGACACTGCAACATTCTGCTGTACACGGTCAATGTGGTGGACGGGGCGGCTCAGCTTTGCTACAAGTGGTCACTGAACATTATTGAGCCGGAGCCCAATACGAGTGGAGAGTGAGCAAACCGAAACCACTGGATACAAAGCACAGCTTACATGGGACTGCCAACTCTAATCACCTTCATACATAGATACACATTAAAGTGGCACTCTCCGTCCCTAGGACCTAGTTTCAGCATATGGAGGTAATGGGGGAGCCCCTCTATTAGCCATAGAATCAATACAAGAATTGGCCTCCATGCATTATACAGAGCACAGAATGATGTCACGGCTCCCAGTCCCTCGTGTCCCCGCAGTCCCGGTCCATTCATATCTTCATGGCTTAATTACAACTTCTGGTTTATGGATCCAATAGGTGATGACAGCCGTAGGATGGAACCGAGCAACAACCATGGAAACGTCTTCTACTATACGCAACGTTCCCTCTGTCTGCGCGCCCCGTCCCGCTCGCCTTTTCTGCGCGCCCGACCCTCTCGCCTCTTCTGCGCGCCCTGCCCCTCTTGCCTCTTTTGCGCGCCCCGTCCCTCTCGCCTCTTCTGCGCGCCCCGCCCCTCGCCTCTTCTGCGCGCCCCGCCCCTCTCGCCTCTTCTGCGCGCACCGCCCCTCTCGACTCTTCTGCGCGCCCCGTCCCTCGCCTCTTCTGCGCGCCCCGTCCCTCTCGCCTCTTTTGCGCTCCCCGTCCCTCTCGCCTCTTTTGCGCTCCCCGTCCCTCTCGCCTCTTTTGCGCTCCCCGTCCCTCTCGCCTCTTTTGCGCGCCCCGTCCCTCTCGCCTCTTCTGTGCGCCCCGTCCCTCTCGCCTCTCCTGCGCCCCCCCGTCCCTCTCGCCTCTCCTGCGCCCCCCCGTCCCTCTCGCTTCTGCGCGCCCCCCGTCCCTCTCGCCTCTTCTGCGCGCCCCCGTCCCTCTCGCCTCTTCTGCGCGCCCCGTCCCGCTCGCCTCTTCTGCGCGCCCCGTCCCTCTCGCCTCTTCTGCGCCCCCCGTCCCTCTCGCCACTTCTGCGCCCCCCGTCCCTCTCGCCTCTTCTGTGCCCCCCGTCCCTCTCGCCTCTTCTGCGCCCCCCGTCCCTCTCGCCTCTTCTGCGCGTCCCGCTCGCCTCTTCTACGCCCCCCCCCGTCCCGCTCGCCTCTTCTGCACCCCCCGTCCCTCTCGCTGCTTCCGTTGCACAACTTGACTTTGATGGGATACGTCCGCTTTCCATCAGGGTGACCCTGGTTTTACCGGAAACCATACTCTCGGCCGGGTCTGCTGCGGAGTCTCGTTCACACCGTCCGGTCTTATTCAGCACGGTCATTGGATGGATTTTAGGAGTCGGCCGCCTTTCTCCTTTTGATGTCAGTGAGAATGAATGTGAAGTAGAGTCCACGATGCAATAAAGAATTTCACATTTTGCCTTTTAAAAACTTTGAGACTCTTAAAAAAACCTCTTGCACTTCAACGTAAGGCCTGGATGTGGACGTAGCGTTAATGAGTCATGACGTCAGTCCCATGTAACTGTGAAAACCCCCTATAAAGAGGTGACGTCACAGACATTTATATCACGTTGATTGGATATTGATTGTTTGGCGGAAACATGGCCACGTCCATAGTAAACAGGCGATGCTGCCAAACCAACCACTGATTTGACGTCACCGCTCCACCTTGAACACCATTTTGTGTAGTTTACAGACATTACCTGCATAAAACGTCTGTCCTGTACCTGAATTACAACACGTTTTTATACTCCAGTCACTTCCAGAGCTGCAGTCACAATTTCAATGCTCTGCTGTAGCACATTGTGCGAGATGTAGTGTTTATACCGGACATTGTAAAATAACAAAAAACACATCTCCCACAATGCAATACAAAAGGGAGCAATGCAGGGAGCTATTCTACATTTTACATGACGAGTAGATCGCCAAAGTCCAGTCATCGTCACGCCAGCTTAAAGGGAAGGGGTCATGAAATTTTTTTTTTTTTTATCATATTGCTTTTAGTTTGATATTAACATAAATTTTATTTGTGTTCTACTTATTTCTTTTTTCTCTCTTTTACTTCTCGATGGGCTGCCATTTTTTTTCACCTTTGTATGAGTCGATTAACGACACATACAGAGATGGAATACGGCACATCAGCCCCATAGAGAATGCGAACGTGAGCCGTTCCATTCTCAGAAGTGTACGCGCATGCGCCGCTCCCACACAGACCAAAACGTAGCTCGTTCGCAGAGCGAAATCCGGTGCCATTTTCATGTGGATCGGAAGCCGCTGCCGGACAATAAGATGACGACTTCCGGCCGCGGCTTCCGCCTATATGTTCAAGGAAGCGAATGCGCAAGGAATAGGAGCGTAGACCAGCGGAGGCGGCAGCAGCAGGTAATTTATTTTCATGTATGTGATGTGTGTGTATTATGTTCGTGTGATACTGTCTGCTGAGCCCTGTATCTAATCCTCCTACGCTGCAGTCACTCAGAAAATGGCGGCACACAGTGTAGGAGGTTTGAACATTCAGAATAAGGGAGGGGGGATTGTGTGAGGACACTAGAGCGAGTGTGTCTACCCCAAATTTGCAGCATAAATCAATGAGGTTGCTTTACCGCATGCCAATGCTCCAATTTTGGGAACTGCTCCCTCTAGTGGCCAGCACATGGAAATGTTATAAATTAGAATTGGATTTAGAATATTTCCGGACTTAATAAAAAAATAATAATAATAATTCTAGCGACTCCAGCAAAGTCTTTAAAGTTCAGCCTGCAAAACCTCCCATCTTACTATAGGTTTAATGCCTGCAGCTCTGGATGTGACTGGAGTATAAGACATGATGTAACTCAAGATTAAAAGTAAGGCAAACGTTTTTTTAAGAAATACTCAGCATTTTGTGTATAACATATAAAAAGTCAATCTGCAAAACTACGTTATAAAGTGGAGCACACAATCAAAAGTCACATCTGATATGGAGGACCGGGTGATTGAGGTCACATTCATTTCTAGATTTGCTAACATCTGGAGAAAAGACATGATGAGCCGATAGAAGTGACAGGAACGTCCAGCGCAGATCGCTTTCTCTTTAAATCTCTCCCTACGGTCTTTGCTCCACATACAACACGCCAAGTCCCACATATGTCATAGAACAAGAGGCGACAAACATGCAACACGGCCGCTGGTTACACCAAGAAAGAGATTGTGGTTACACGGCGAGGTCTCGCGCTGCAGCCAATAATGTGGGAAACGCATGAAAGGTCCACGTTACAGAGCAAAGAGAGTGGCATCGCAGAGCCCGGGCACCAACTGTTCAGAGTCTGTGAAACAGGAGATTATGTGGGTCAATCTGTCCGTCTGCCCAGCATCTCAGGACCTCATTTTTCACAGAGTGGGGGGGTTGGTGACCCTGACTCCGGGCGATGTGAGAGCAGCGGCGCCGAGATCACACTGGAGAAGCGACACAGAGAGGAGACACTGATCTACTCCACTACCGGGACGCCAACAACAGACCGGATGAGACGCTGCTACTTACAGTTGTGGGCTGAGTAGTTGGGATAAAGGCAGCGTTCTGCGGCACGTGGAGCAGTTTTATGGGCGGGCTGCGCGCCACTCCTGTTACTATCTGCAGAGACGGCACAGGGAACCGTAACCATGAGGACAGTGACTGCTGCCGAGCACAATACAGGTCTGCCTCCTGACACTGACCAATCAGGGAGGACGACATAAAGCAATGTGAGTGGGGGATGGGGTGGTATCGCCTCTGGATGATAAATCTGAGGAACTTGCCGGAGACATAAATCCCAATAACCAACGTCCTATAAATAGATCCACACCCACGACAGTGAATTATCAGTCTCAACACAATTATAAAATAACACCCAGCGATAGATAAAATCTTTGGGGCCTTTCATAATACGGATCAGACAGGATTTCAGCTGTTGGACGCGGGTGTTTTGGTGCCGTGGCCGGTGAGTTCCAGGGGCGGGCTAGGTCTATACCCGTCGCTACATCTATAACCAGATTGACTGATCTCTGCTGCGAGCTCCGCGGGCGTCCGGTCCAGCGTCACCGACATCTCAGACGGACCCTGGGATTGCAGCCCCCCGGTCACTTCCCCCTCTGGTGATCGGTCAGGATTATGTGAAGGTTCAAACTCACGGGGAAAGCCACAGAAATGTGTAATAGTCATACACTGGATTACACCGATCAGAGCTCGAAACATTCAATGTAGGGGCACCGGTCATCAGAGGGGCAAAAACATCGGCAACGATCACAACCGACTGTCCAAGTGGAGAATTGCTCAGAACTTTGCAAATACGTGGCTTACTGAAGCTGCCGATTCTCATGCGATGCGAGTCCCCGATCTGAGAACACATCACCCTCAGTCAGGCCGACCGCTCTAGTGACATAAATGTAGGAGTCTCTCTCATAAACCTCTTTTGCGGTGGTATTATTATGATCATTGTTCGGTGTGTGGCCACGTGTAGTCCTCGCAAGGTGTAAAGCAGCCACTATGAAGGGGTCATTGAACGACACTAAATCTAAAGTCAAGCTTCTCTCTGTGCAGGGGAATAAGTGAGTGAATAATCTATTGTGGCCTTCCATGGCCGGATCCACAAAAAATCCTCAAACTCCTGCCCCAATATTTCACCATTAAACTAAATCCGCAGAGAGTGTGTTGGCCAAACACAAAAGAGGAACGGCGTCCCAAACGGCCAATTTCAACTAATTTTATGTGAACGATTGCCAGCCGATAATTCTGCTAAAAAAGCGATTGTCAGGTTAGATTTCTTCGGCTGGTCGTCGGGTGAATCGGTGTGTATGGCATGATTGCGGCATGATTGGTCGGTTACAGCCAATCGTTCCACACTTTAACAAAAAAAAACAACTACGTCATTGATCTGTCAGTTCAACCTGGCACATTGATCGCCGGATCGCTGGTGGCCGATCCTAGTCTTAAGTGTTGGCATCTGATGTCTATTTGCAGCCTCTCGGTGAAGCCATCCAGGAGCTGGAGATCCAGAGCCGCTGCTGCAGGATAGAGAAGTCTGCAGGGTGAACGAGTTACACCGGTCGTGGTTCAAGTTTCAATATAGAGGTGACACGGCGCCAAGTATACGCTAACAGGTCACCTATGGCTTGTGAACGAGCTCCGTGGATTCCTACAGAGACGGACCCGGACTTTGGATCATGTTTAATCCTTTGTAAAACAGTGAGAACAATCATGGATTGAATTCCCGGTGTTCTGGGGTCTTGCAGGCGCCGAGTTATGGCCGTCATTGAATGTGTTATTGTAGAGACCGTACCATGAAACAGAGGGGGCTGCTCCGACACGCTGCTCACATCAGACAGCACAAGACGAGAGAGAAGACGCGGCGCGCGACTCAAGTCCAACACAACATGGATGAGATTTCAATAAAAAACCCCTCATAATAAACATTTTCAGAAAGGGGAGGCGAGAGGCTGCTCTGCCGACAGACACACAGAATGGTCTTCACTCACTTTGGACGCAGGCAAGCTACCGACCGGCGATACGTACAGTGACACTCTCTTTGCTCTTATCGGCCGCTCCTTCCTTCTCTTTCGGCGTTGTGGTGGTTTCGGCAGGCGCCGGCGGGGCACTCGTTGTAGCTGGGGCGGTTTTGTCCGTGTTGAGGTCTGGGTCGGCTTCCTGCTGCGTCGCAGTAGCTGCAGATACGATACAAATCTATATTAAAACGAATAATGCATGCAAGTCCCTGAAACGAAATAAGATCGAGACGCATTGTATATGGCTTCATGTCTCGGGCGCGGGAATAGCGGCACAAGTAACCGGGACCCCTCTATATGGTCTGCTGCGGATTATACCTGCTACAAGTATATGAGATGTCTGCTGGTTACGAGTTATAATGTGAAGTGTCTGATATTCCAGGTGACCCGGCTGCTCCACGTTCTACCTGTACCTGACTGCGTGCAGGACTTCATGTGCTCGGGCCAATGCGCCTGCTGACAGGGGTAGTCGCAGTAGCTGGTGTTCCAGCAGCAGTAGAAGATGGCCTCCTTCTTGCAGTTGGCGCACCACTGCTTCTTCTTGGTCTCATCCACCGCCTGCTGCTTCTCCAGCTCGGTCTGTTTCTTCACCTCTGCAATCTGCCGGTCTCTCTCCTGCTCCAGACTCTGCCTCATCTCCGCCATGGTGAGCTCTACAGGGGAATAAAAACCAAGAGACGTCCTTCATGGCTCTGAACATGATGTAAGTGCAGCGGCGGGTGTGCGCGGCACGTGGAATAGTAACATACATGTAAATAGATGATGTAAGTGCCGCGGCGGGTGTGCGCGTGACACGTGGAATAGTAACATACATGTAAATAGACGATGTAAGTGCAGCGGCGGGTGTGCGTGGCACGTGGAATAGTAACATACATGTAAATAGATGATGTAAGTGCAGCGGCGGGTGTGCGCGTGACACGTGGAATAGTAACATACATGTAAATAGACGATGTAAGTGCAGCGGCGGGTGTGCGTGGCACGTGGAATAGTAACATACATGTAAATAGATGATGTAAGTGCAGCGGCGGGTGTGTGCGGCACGTGGAATAGTAACATACATGTAAATAGATGATGTAAGTGCAGCGGCGGGTGTGTGCGGCACGTGGAATAGTAACATACATGTAAATAGATGATGTAAGTGTAGCGGCGGGTGTGCGTGGCACGTGGAATAGTAACATACATGTAAATAGATGATGTAAGTGCAGCGGCGGGTGTGTGTGACACGTGGAATAGTAACATACATGTAAATAGATGATGTACGTGTAGCGGCGGGTGTGCGCGGCACGTGGAATAGTAACATACATGTAAATAGATGATGTAAGTGCAGCGGCGGGTGTGTGTGCGGCACGTGGAATAGTAACATACATGTAAATAGATGATGTAAGTGCAGCGGCGGGTGTGTGCGGCACGTGGAATAGTAACATACATGTAAATAGATGATGTAAGTGTAGCGGCGGGTGTGCGCGGCACGTGGAATAGTAACATACATGTAAATAGATGATGTAAGTGCCGCGGCGGGTGTGCGCAGCACGTGGAATAGTAACATACATGTAAATAGATGATGTACGTGCAGCGGCGGGTGTGTGCGGCACGTGGAATAGTAACATACATGTAAATAGATGATGTAAGTGCAGTGGCGGGTGTGCGCGGCACGTGGAATAGTAACATACATGTAAATAGATGATGTAAGTGCAGCGGCGGGTGTATGTGGCACGTGGAATAGTAACATACATGTAGATGATGTAAGTGCAGCGGCGGGTGTGTGCGGCACGTGGAATAGTAACATACATGTAAATAGATGATGTAAGTGCAGCGGCGGGTGTGTGCGGCACGTGGAATAGTAACATACATGTAAATAGATGATGTAAGTGCAGCGGCGGGTGTGTGCGGCACGTGGAATAGTAACATACATGTAAATAGATGATGTAAGTGCAGCGGCGGGTGTGCGCGGCACGTGGAATAGTAACATACATGTAAATAGATGATGTAAGTGCAGCGGCGGGTGTGTGTGACACGTGGAATAGTAACATACATGTAAATAGATGATGTAAGTGCAGCGGCGGGTGTGTGCGTGACACGTGGAATAGTAACATACATGTAAATAGATGATGTAAGTGCAGCGGCGGGTGTGTGCGGCACGTGGAATAGTAACATACATGTAAATAGACGATGTAAGTGCAGCGGCGGGTGTGCGTGGCACGTGGAACAGTAACATACATGTAAATAGATGATGTAAGTGCAGCGGCGGGTGTGCGTGGCACGTGGAATAGTAACATACATGTAAATAGATGATGTAAGTGCAGCGGCGGGTGTGCGCGGCACGTGGAATAGTAACATACATGTAAATAGATGATGTAAGTGCAGCGGCGGGTGTGCGCGGCACGTGGAATAGTAACATACATGTAAATAGATGATGTAAGTGCAGCGGCGGGTGTGCGCGGCACGTGGAATAGTAACATACATGTAAATAGATGATGTAAGTGCAGCGGCGGGTGTGCGCGGCACGTGGAATAGTAACATACATGTAAATAGATGATGTAAGTGCAGCGGCGGGTGTGCGTGGCACGTGGAATAGTAACATACATGTAAATAGATGATGTAAGTGCAGCGGCGGGTGTGCGCGGCACGTGGAATAGTAACATACATGTAAATAGACGATGTAAGTGCAGCGGCGGGTGTGCGTGGCACGTGGAATAGTAACATACATGTAAATAGATGATGTAAGTGCAGCGGCGGGTGTGCGTGGCACGTGGAATAGTAACATACATGTAAATAGATGATGTAAGTGCAGCGGCGGGTGTGTGCGGCACGTGGAATAGTAACATACATGTAAATAGACGATGTAAGTGCAGCGGCGGGTGTGCGTGGCACGTGGAATAGTAACATACATGTAAATAGATGATGTAAGTGCAGCGGCGGGTGTGCGTGGCACGTGGAATAGTAACATACATGTAAATAGATGATGTAAGTGCAGCGGCGGGTGTGCGCGGCATGTGGAATAGTAACATACATGTAAATAGATGATGTAAGTGCAGCGGCGGGTGTGCGCGGCACGTGGAATAGTAACATACATGTAAATAGATGATGTAAGTGCAGCGGCGGGTGTGTGCGGCACGTGGAATAGTAACATACATGTAAATAGATGATGTAAGTGTAGCGGCGGGTGTGCGTGGCACGTGGAATAGTAACATACATGTAAATAGATGATGTAAGTGCAGCGGCGGGTGTGCGCAGCACGTGGAATAGTAACATACATGTAAATAGATGATGTACGTGCAGCGGCGGGTGTGTGCGGCACGTGGAATAGTAACATACATGTAAATAGATGATGTACGTGTAGCGGCGGGTGTGTGTGACACGTGGAATAGTAACATACATGTAAATAGATGATGTACGTGTAGCGGCGGGTGTGTGCGGCACGTGGAATAGTAACATACATGTAAATAGATGATGTAAGTGCAGCGGCGGGTGTGTGCGGCACGTGGAATAGTAACATACATGTAAATAGATGATGTAAGTGTAGCGGCGGGTGTGCGTGGCACGTGGAATAGTAACATACATGTAAATAGATGATGTAAGTGCCGCGGCGGGTGTGCGCAGCACGTGGAATAGTAACATACATGTAAATAGATGATGTACGTGCAGCGGCGGGTGTGTGCGGCACGTGGAATAGTAACATACATGTAAATAGATGATGTAAGTGCAGCGGCGGGTGTGTGTGGCACGTGGAATAGTAACATACATGTAGATGATGTAAGTGCAGCGGCGGGTGTGTGCGGCACGTGGAATAGTAACATACATGTAAATAGATGATGTAAGTGCAGCGGCGGGTGTGTGCGGCACGTGGAATAGTAACATACATGTAAATAGATGATGTAAGTGCAGGGGCGGGTGTGTGCGGCACGTGGAATAGTAACATACATGTAAATAGATGATGTAAGTGCAGCGGCGGGTGTGTGCGGCACGTGGAATAGTAACATACATGTAAATAGATGATGTAAGTGCAGCGGCGGGTGTGCGCGGCACGTGGAATAGTAACATACATGTAAATAGATGATGTAAGTGCAGCGGCGGGTGTGTGTGACACGTGGAATAGTAACATACATGTAAATAGATGATGTAAGTGCAGCGGCGGGTGTGTGCGTGACACGTGGAATAGTAACATACATGTAAATAGATGATGTAAGTGCAGCGGCGGGTGTGTGTGCGGCACGTGGAATAGTAACATACATGTAAATAGATGATGTAAGTGCAGCGGCGGGTGTGCGCGGCATGTGGAATAGTAACATACATGTAAATAGATGATGTAAGTGCAGCGGCGGGTGTGCGCGGCACGTGGAATAGTAACATACATGTAAATAGATGATGTAAGTGCAGGGGCGGGTGTGCGCGTGACACGTGGAATAGTAACATACATGTAAATAGATGATGTAAGTGCAGCGGCGGGTGTGTGCGGCACGTGGAATAGTAACATACATGTAAATAGATGATGTAAGTGCAGCGGCGGGTGTGTGTGCGGCACGTGGAATAGTAACATACATGTAAATAGATGATGTAAGTGCAGCGGCGGGTGTGCGCGGCATGTGGAATAGTAACATACATGTAAATAGATGATGTAAGTGCAGCGGCGGGTGTGTGCGGCACGTGGAATAGTAACATACATGTAAATAGATGATGTAAGTGCAGCGGCGGGTGTGTGCGTGACACGTGGAATAGTAACATACATGTAAATAGATGATGTAAGTGCCGCGGCGGGTGTGCGTGGCACGTGGAATAGTAACATACATGTAAATAGATGATGTAAGTGCAGCGGCGGGTGTGCGGGGCACGTGGAATAGTAACATACATGTAAATAGATGATGTAAGTGCAGGGGCGGGTGTGTGCGGCACGTGGAATAGTAACATACATGTAAATAGATGATGTAAGTGCAGCGGCGGGTGTGTGTGCGACACGTGGAATAGTAACATACATGTAAATAGATGATGTAAGTGCAGCGGCGGGTGTGCGTGGCACGTGGAATAGTAACATACATGTAAATAGATGATGTAAGTGCAGGGGCGGGTGTGCGCGTGACACGTGGAATAGTAACATACATGTAAATAGATGATGTACGTGTAGCGGCGGGTGTGCGCGGCACGTGGAATAGTAACATACATGTAAATAGATGATGTAAGTGCAGCGGCGGGTGTGTGCGGCACGTGGAATAGTAACATACATGTAAATAGATGATGTAAGTGCAGCGGCGGGTGTGCGCGGCACGTGGAATAGTAACATACATGTAAATAGATGATGTAAGTGCAGCGGCGGGTGTGCGCGGCACGTGGAATAGTAACATACATGTAAATAGATGATGTAAGTGCAGCGGCGGGTGTGCGTGGCACGTGGAATAGTAACATACATGTAAATAGATGATGTAAGTGCAGCGGCGGGTGTGCGCGGCACGTGGAATAGTAACATACATGTAATACATTATGTATTGGATCTGTCAGCAGAATGCCGGAGGAGCCAGCGCTCACCCAGATTATGCTTCATCTCGGACAGCTCCTGCTGGTGAAGCCACTGCAGTTTTTCAATCTCAATTCGCAAACGTCGGATCTGTGAAGAAATCAACAATTGATAGAAGGTTAAAATCACAACGTACGAGGTTCCCGGGGATTTCATCCTCCAATTAACCCCTTAATGATACGGCCAATGTGAGTTTTTCATTTTAGTTTTTTTCCTCCCCGCCTTCCACAAGCCGTAACTTTCTTCTATTTCTTGGTCTATATCGCCGTATGAGGGCGTGTTTTTTGCAGGACAAGTTGTCGTTTTTCATGGCACCATTTATTGTACCGCATAAAGTACTGGGAAGCTGAAAAATAAATATTTGTGGGGTGAAATGTGCAAAAAACAGCGATTACGCAATTGTTTTGGGGGGTTTTGTTTTTACGGCGTCCATCTCAGTTAAAAATGCCATTCTCCATATTCCACAGGTCGATACGATTACGGCGATGCCAAATTTAGGTTTCATTTTTATTTATTTTTTTAAAACATTGCTAAAAAAATAAAACAAAATGTTGTGTCGCGATCGTTTTGAGAGCCATAACTTTTTTATTTTTCGGCCAATTTAGCGATGTGAGGGCTTATATTCTGCGGGGCGAGATATCGTTTTCACTGATACCATTTTGGGGTAAATGCGACTTTTTGATCACTTTTTATTCCATTTTTTGGAGCGCGAATGTGACCAGAAAACAGCAGTTTGCGTGCTTTATAGATATATTGCTTTACGGGGTTCACCGAGCGGGTTAAATAACGCTATATTGTGATAGTTCTGACGTTCACGGACGCGGCGATACCAGTTATGTTAACTTTTATTTAGTTTAACATTGATTTAGGGGAAAAAATGGGAATGTTTTTTTTATTTTTTAAACTTTTAATATTTTTGCTTTTTGGAACATTATAAAAAACTTGAACTGTTTTTTACATTTTTTATTAGTTCCCCCGGGGACTTGAACCAGCGATCGTTGGATCACTTGCATGATATACCCCCATACTAATGTATTGCATTCTATCATGATACTCACAGTCTCCTTTGAAGCACTTCATTAGGCCTCCACGCTGCCATAACAACCATTGTCACCCCCCGATCACGTTGGGGGGGTGCCCCTGATTCGGACAATATAAATGCCGTGGTCGTGATTGACCGAGGCATTTAAGGTGTTAAACGTCAGAATCAGTGATCTTTGACTCTGTCCATTGCAGTGAGGTATCGGTGGTAATAACACAGCCGTGACCCGCTGAGCATGGAGCGCACTCACCCTGTGAGCCCCCTCCATGGCTGTCACCTACTAGTATGTAATATCAGGTGTATACCTACCTCCGCTATGGTGCTCCCTGTTGTATTCTTGGACAGGTCATTGTAGATTTCAGTCATTGTGCCTTTAATTGCGTCCATCATCTGTAAAATAAATGAAGTTATGAATGAAGAACAGACTCCAAACACGTGACGGCAAAGACGGCGAACGTGTGCGCGGCAGAGAAACTAGACAGCGCAAGGACAGGTGTATGTTGTTTACGGAGCTGATGATTATGTCACTATGAATGGAATAGATAAATAGAAATGGATCTATATACAGAACACGGTACAACTGTAGGGCCGTCGATAACAGATTCAATGATCTAGACTAAAACAGCATTGCTGGGATCCACCAATCACCACAAGGAGGAGGAGGAGCTTTCCGATTCCTCCTATTGAAATGAATGGTAGTGTAATGTGTATAAGATACTGCCATCTACTGGTCACACGTGATATGTACACATCCTATGTGACGAGGTAGACACGGTGCATTATATACAGGAGACATTACACAATAAACCTCTATACACCGATGAAAAGAAACCGATGGCTGTTATACACCCAATGTGGAATAAGCGGCAATACCAGACACATTCATGGATAAGCGGCGCCCTGCTTCCAAACAGCACAAACTCTAAATGATTGGTTACTAGCGGACTATTAGGGATTGAAGCTTTTTTATTACCACTCACCAGGTAAAACACAAGCATATATTATGGAAGGAGTCCTCGGTCTACTCACCTTGCTGGTGTATTTGGCAATGTCAGCAGCGACATCAGCTGAGGCGGTAGCGATGGGTAGATCGCTGGTGATTGACGTGGTCAGCGGCTGTGCCGGGCTGGTCACCATGGCGAGTGGAGGGGCACTGGTCACCAGGGTTATAGTGGAGGTGGTTGTAGTTTGTGTCACTTCTTTTTGTTGGACCGCTAAAAAAAAAAAAGAAATATTTGTTTTCTGATGGCGTCTGCACGGCGGGGTAGAGAATTGGATCTCATCGCGGCAGAACGGCCAATAAGAACACAACGATTCCAAAACATCCGCAGCTTTACATGCAACACTTTGTAAATCTTACAGCTAAATAATATATTAGTACGACAGATGAAAGGAGATCCAGCTTGTCCCGCTATAATAAATGCGCTTGTTAGATGGAGGTGAGGAATGTACAGAGATGATGGGAATATGAGCGTCTAGGTGACTGGGACCCACAGACGGAGGGAATGAAGACACTGGTCCCGAGGACTAGGCCAGGGACATGATCAGCATGCAATACCTTTCACAGCCTGCCGTGTCTGGTATCTGGTCCCTTGTGGAGACTGTGACGGCGCAGGCGTGCTCGGCTGCTGTTGCTGCTGCTGCTGCTGTTGTTGTTGCCTCTGAACTTTCTGCATGTGCCATTTCTGGGATGAGGTCTGAAACTTACTGGAAGAATTCCACACCACTCTCTGCACGGTGGGAACTGTCTCCTTGGGCAGCAGGGGTCTCTGCTTCTTCACTGGGCTGCCAGTAGCTGCTGTTGGGGTGCTCGCAGCTGATGCAGAACTTGTGGTCACTGTTACCCCTACAGCAGGGGCAGCCTGGGATGCAGAGCGAGTCAAGATGGGGGTCTCAGCGGCGGGGTGGCTGCTGGCATTGGCTGCGGATTGCGATTTTACTGCTCATGAACCAAATCAGAAAACGATAGGTTGTTGAATACAGTACAATATAAATCCCTATGTAATGTAGTACAGTATAGAATACAGAATACACAGGTTAGCACAGCAGTATAGAATAATAGTGACGTACACTGTAGTATAGAGTAATATCACATTACAGTACTATGGCGTGTTCTATAGTGTAGTACAGAGATGTGAGGAGTACAGTATAGCGGAGAGTACACCGGCAGGCCTCACGCACACGACAGATTTCCTCCAGAATTACGGACCCATCCATTTCTATGGCCGACTGACTCCTTCCCATATATCTATGTGATTGTGTCCGTGCCGCACAAACCTTCCGTTAAAAACATAGGAAATGTCCTATTTTTTTATTTTACGGACCGTGCGCTCATACTTTATAACGGGAGCGTGGCCCGCAAATGTAGATGACTGTGCGCAGCCGGCCGTGATTGGGGCCTCATAGAAATGTAGTATAATGTAATATAGTAAAATACAGCACAGCATGTAGTATAGCGCAGCGTAGAATAGGGCGAGTAGTATAGAAAAAGTATGTGCCATATTATAGCATAGAGAAGAACACTGCAATAGTATAGTATATGACATCACAGTATAGGAGAATACAGCAGTGTGTAGTACAATATAGTGGAGTGTAGTATAGAATTGTCTCATCCTGTCCTATAATGTGGTCTACGGTTATTATACTGCATCGTACTATGTTATCATGTAGTAGTGTTACAGTAGTGCAGTATAGTGTTACAGTAGTGCAGTGTAGGGTTACAGTAGTGCAGTGTAGGGTTACAGTAGTGCAGTGTAGGGTTACAGTAGTGCAGTGCAGTGTTACAGTAGTGCAGTGCAGTGTTACAGTAGTGCAGTGTTACAGTAGTGCAGTGTTACAGTAGTGCAGTGTTACAGTAGTGCAGCGCAGGGTTACAGTAGTGCAGCGCAGGGTTACAGTAGTGCAGCGCAGGGTTACAGTAGTGCAGCGCAGGGTTACAGTAGTGCAGCGCAGGGTTACAGTAGTGCAGCGTAGGGTTACAGTAGTGCAGCGCAGTGTTACAGTAGTGCAGTGTTACAGTAGTGCAGTGCAGTGTTACAGTAGTGCAGCGCAGTGTTACAGTAGTGCAGCGCAGTGTTACAGTAGTGCAGCGCAGTGTTACAGTAGTGCAGCGCAGTGTTACAGTAGTGCAGCGTAGGGTTACAGTAGTGCAGCGCAGTGTTACAGTAGTGCAGTGCAGTGTTACAGTAGTGCAGTGTTACAGTAGTGCAGTGTAGGGTTACAGTAGTGCAGTGCAGTGTTACAGTAGTGCAGTGTAGGGTTACAGTAGTGCAGTGTAGGGTTACAGTAGTGCAGTGTAGGGTTACAGTAGTGCAGTGTAGGGTTACAGTAGTGCAGTGCAGTGTTACAGTAGTGCAGTGCAGGGTTACAGTAGTGCAGTGCAGTGTTACAGTAGTGCAGTGCAGGGTTACAGTAGTGCAGTGCAGGGTTACAGTAGTGCAGTGTAGTGTTACAGTAGTGCAGTGTAGTGTTACAGTAGTGCAGTGTAGGGTTACAGTAGTGCAGTGTAGTGTTACAGTAGTGCAGTGTAGGGTTACAGTAGTGCAGTGTAGGGTTACAGTAGTGCAGTGTAGGGTTACAGTAGTGCAGTGTAGGGTTACAGTAGTGCAGTGTAGGGTTACAGTAGTGCAGTGTAGGGTTACAGTAGTGCAGTGTAGGGTTACAGTAGTGCAGTGTAGGGTTACAGTAGTGCAGTGTAGGGTTACAGTAGTGCAGTGTAGGGTTACAGTAGTGCAGTGTAGGGTTACAGTAGTGCAGTGTAGGGTTACAGTAGTGCAGCGTAGGGTTACAGTAGTGCAGCGTAGGGTTACAGTAGTGCAGCGCAGGGTTACAGTAGTGCAGTGTAGTGTTACAGTAGTGCAGTGTAGTGTTACAGTAGTGCAGTGTAGTGTTACAGTAGTGCAGTGTAGTGTTACAGTAGTGCAGTGTAGTGTTACAGTAGTGCAGTGTAGGGTTACAGTAGTGCAGTGTAGTGTTACAGTAGTGCAGTGTAGGGTTACAGTAGTGCAGTACACTGTAGTTTACTTGATATATAGTAAGAGGAGACAGACGTACATTCTGGGTGTTTTGCGGCCAATACTTTAGCATCTTTTTTGGATTTCCGTCCTTCTCGTCCAGAGTGATCTTCACCTAAGTCAATGACCAGTTCGCTCTCAGAGTCCGAGTCCAGTCCGAGGTGCACTGTAGGCGAGTCCGTCTCATCCTTTATTTTCAGTTTTTCCTTTGCGGAGTGCGGCAGGGATTTACTCTTGTCAGGAAGGTTTTTCTCCGCGGCGGAGGCCGGCTTCTCCTTACCCGCTGCGTCGGCCTTCTCTGTTGTGCTCTTGGATTCATCTTTCACCTCGGCTGGGATTGAGGGCTTGGATTTTCTCTTTACGGAGGATGAAGGGGAGATTTCCTTTTCTTTGACACTTTCCTTGTCTTCCTCGTCTTGTCCATTTTTTGACTTCTGTTCCTCGTCACTCCCATATTCGCTGTCACTAGAATCCGTCTTCTCGGACTCCTCGGAATCGCTGTGCTCCACTGTGGCGTAGGGGTCATCTGGAATCTCATTAATTCCTGGAGTAACACAGATTATAAATGAGGTGTCTAGAAATGTGAGGCGCGGCAGATTTACTACAGTACATTTACGGAGATACCTAATTGGGCTTTGCAGCTCTCGATGGTTTTGTCCAGATTGAGCTGGAAGCGGCTGCGGATCTGTCTCTTGGGGGAGATGAGGGGCGTTGGAGTGGACTGATGAAGCACGGACTCACTCAGCTCCTTCAAATCCATTTCTGCTTTACTTCGGTCTAAAAACAGGAACAGATAGAAGATATAAAAACAAGATTTCTATTACATAAAGACATCGGGTCAACATAAAAGTAAAGTCACAGGAAAATGTCCTAAACCCGGGACCCAAATGACAAGCGCCGCACGTTTACACCAGTCACTTATGGGGCACTCGAGCGATCACATGAACGATCATTGACCTGTGTAAACAAGCAGAGCGCTGTTCATCGGCTGATCCTGCAGCATAAAATATTATCATTGTCGGCAGCGCATCTGTGTACGCAGGAAAACGCGCTGCCGACACGATAAAAACGCATGAGGACGAGCGATGTCATCCCCATACATGACTGATCACAGCTCCTCACTGATCGGCACTCGCTTACATGGCGCATATCGGGCCGTGGAATAGGATTCTTATTTCGATTATTAAACAAAGACAGGAACAGACATTACTAAGGTAAGAGACCCGGGGAGACGCCGAGCCCAAAACATTAGCCAAATTCCTTTCATCCGTAATCTGATAATCTGGCTTTTGGTTCCGGCACAATGTGCAATCCCCAGATAATGAAGTGACTGCGGCAGATTTTTTGGGCTCATTTGATGCTGTATTAGAGGAATTGCACGGTGTATATTGTCCTGTGTTTGCAGAGCTGAGGTTGTCCTTTGTTGATGGTCCCCAATATAAGGATACAAGACATTTTTCTTCCCTGAACAGAGCGATCCGTGTTGTATTTTTGGACAGTAATATTATACGGTGTTTATGACGCACTAATAACAGCAGTGCCCCCTACAGTGCCCACACAGCTACTGCACCTGAGCAGCCTGCAGGACGGGGTAGTTTTGTGAATTACCTCTGAATCTTCCCTGTAAGCCCTGGTTACACATTGTACTTTCTGCATATATTAGTACGTGGCTGCCGCATTGACGTCCCGTTCCTTACATAGGCTTTTCTGCGGTATTTGGTAGAGCAGCTAGAAATATATATTATTCAGGGTAGAACGCCAACTAACCGGATTGCTTATAAACTTTTTTTTGCTCATCATTATTAAAAGAGGAACGGTCTCCTCAGTCACTGACCGAGGTTGAGGTTGAGGATGCTGCCGGTGCCGGAGTTCCTCTCCGTCTTACAGGTTATTGGTGTAGAGGATTGTGGAGAGAAAGGTTTGGGACTGCCTGATATGCTGCCACCATGTCCCGTCTTTATCGATACAGGAGAAGCTGAAAAATCAAATGCAGAGAAATTAAACAAAGTTGGGCTTATTTATTTACTTGTTGTGGCTGATAACAGAGGACAATAAACTGTATTCATCTATCCTCAAGTTAGCTGATAGAGAGCAATAGACTGTATTTCACCTGTCCTACAATCAATTCTCCCCCAAGCTTAACATGGCTGATGATAACCGGCATTCAACAGGTTAATACTATAGTATGGTACAAAAAGCAGGGGTCAGAGCGCAGGCCACAGCCGGGGGGGGGGGTCAGAGCGCAGGCCACAGCCGAGGGGGGTCAGGGCGCAGGCCACAGCCGGGGGGGTCAGGGCGCAGGCCACAGCCGGGGGGGTCAGGGCGCAGGCCACAGCCGGGGAGGTCAGGGCGCAGGCCACAGCCGGGGGGGTCAGGGCGCAGGCCACAGCCGGGGGGGTCAGGGCGCAGGCCACAGCCGGGGAGGTCAGGGCGCAGGCCACAGCCGGGGAGGTCAGGGCGCAGGCCACAGTCGGGGAGGTCAGGGCGCAGGCCACAGTCGGGGAGGTCAGGGCGCAGGCCACAGTCGGGGAGGTCAGGGCGCAGGCCACAGTCGGGGAGGTCAGGGCGCAGGCCACAGCCGGGGAGGTCAGGGCGCAGGCCACAGTCGGGGAGGTCAGGGCGCAGACCACAGTCGGGGAGGTCAGGGCGCAGGCCACAGTCGGGGAGGTCAGGGCGCAGGCCACAGTCGGGGAGGTCAGGGCGCAGGCCACAGTCGGGGAGGTCAGGGCGCAGACCACAGTCGGGGAGGTCAGGGCGCAGGCCACAGTCGGGGAGGTCAGGGCGCAGACCACAGTCGGGGAGGTCAGGGCGCAGGCCACAGTCGGGGAGGTCAGGGCGCAGGCCACAGTCGGGGAGGTCAGGGCGCAGGCCACAGTCGGGGAGGTCAGGGCGCAGACCACAGTCGGGGAGGTCAGGGCGCAGG